>NC_134490.1:79499003-79584003 GCF_040206685.1 Ascaphus truei | reverse complement strand
TTCATCCTCTTCTACAAATAAATGTACACATTATTAAATGGCATGTTAATCTCTGCTGTGTTACTATGTAATTCTACTGTGTCATAAGTAACAACTAACATGTTTCCATACGTTTTATAACCTCACATTAAAAACTACCTTGACTTAAGAATAATGTTTGGACTCAGAATGAAATGAGTGAATGAAAACTTGCTGTAAACTCACAACTCCTACATGATAGTTAACATCACTAACACAATACATGTTGCCTTACACTTCATTTTCACTGACACTAAGTAATCCTATTTAAAGAAGATGTGCAAAACAAATAATGAACATGACAACATAACATATAGAAGAGCACATATTATATGGCCACCAACTGATACACTCACCTTCTAGGTGTGTTGAGCTGGCTGACCCAGGTGAAGACACTTGTTCAGTCTCAGGTGACACATGTCCTTCAGGGGCAACTATATATAACAATAACATAAGTTTTACATTTACATGTGTAAATATTGAACAAACAGTTATTGTATGTTCTGTATTTATGAGTACCTAACAGCATCATTTCCTTAACCCAAAATGTGTGTGTGAAAGTGAACATAAATAGTTGTAATAACAATGTACATGCCTGTGTACTTAGAACTTTTGAGTTCCCTAACATAAAACATACTATGTTCCTGCAGTAATGCGTGAGGATAAATAGATAAAATTTGTACATAAAAATCATATGTTGTGTAGTGATATCAGTATCATAATGTACATAACTATCATGAGATGACCATTCACAATGGTTATCATGAAGGTGGTCATATTGCAAAAAGTGTTGTTTTTGGTAGAGGATATGTGTGGTACATTAATATAAGATGTGGCACACATGAATGTGGCTGTGACTAAACAAGACAACACATGCAGTGTGTGATAATGTGTCGTTGATAGTAGTAGTTCAACTATAGATATGAGTGAACTAATGTGTGACGTACGCTTTGATAAGTAATGAGTTGTTGGGGCATTTAGTAGCTAAAGTGAAGCTTTCAAATGAGTGTGATTAACTTCAGTTGTGCTAGTCAGGTTGTAAGAACGGTATTCCCTTCCCCAAAAAGCCTAATCAGCCACACCTTTCAATTACTTGAAACAGGTGAAAATGGTGTGAACTAAGTTGACCCTAAAATGAGGCTGTAATTAGTGTGTGTGCTGAACCCCACCCCCTCTGTTGAAGTGTATGCTGTGATGAGATATTAATTGCAGCTGCTTTAACACAATGGTAGATGAGCTAAATAGTCGTGTGCAGTTTTTAAGTTATGAAAACAATGACATAACATATGATACGTGTGCCTCATTATGCTGTCTGTATATGACTTAAAGCAAAAATGGACCTTTTCATAAACAACTATAGATGTGTTAGTGCAAGTGATGTTTGTAGGCCGTTGCATGCAATATATTTGATGCATGCTTAAAATAGGCAGTAATGTCATGTTTGTCGGAGTAAAATAAATAAAATACACAATAATATTATACATATTTATGTTCTATACCTGTAGCTAGTAATAATTTCTCATTAACATGTGTTACACATGTGTACTACCCTGTTGTTCCCCATCTTCGGCCACCATCAATTGCTTCCACTGCAGCAATGCATTTTGGGAATTCACATGTAAATGAGCACACAATGGCACGTGCTATATTAGTTACTGCTTTTAGTAGGACTACAACATATATGTCTATTTTGAGATATATATATATATACAGAATCAGACATATACATATATAGATGCAGGTATGCTTATATTGTGAAGACAGTATAAAAAGCAGTGTAAATATGCAAAATAACTGTAAGCAACGACACGCCTAGTACATTAATATTTCTCACCTGGTGGAAATTGTGAGGGATAAATTCCTATATCACGGTCACCAGGTAAGCCTTCCACGACGACGGGAAGTAATTTTGCCCGAAGCAGCTCCTCCAATGGACTTAATATGAGACGTTGTGGTGTCGGCCCACCTCCAGTGCCAGTAGCATGCACGCGTTGGTGTTGTATTTTCTTTTTCAATTTGGACCTAATATCATCAAATCTCTTGTGACAATTCCGCTTGTCCCTCACATGATTCCCACACGCATTGACACCAATGACTATTGTGTCCCACATTTCTTTTCTGCTTGCTGAACTTGTCCGCCCTTGAAAAACATATAAAATATATGAGGTAAATTAATAATAATAGAAGCACCAGTTTCCTACACTGCTAGCTGTTCCAAGAGATAGCAAACATGCTGTTTTATGTGTAATATGTGAAGCACATGAGCATTCACTACTAAACCTATACATGTAAGCAAGGTTGCATTCATATTGTATGCAGTTATGGCAAATTGACCGCCTGTGATTAGTTGTCCTTGTAAGGCATGATAAAAAGCTGTGTTTCCAGACTAATTAACATAGAAAGATATTCTGAACCCATATTTGCATATGAACAAAACTCAGATGACCTAGGATCACATGTATTTGAATAATAAATGTAAAGGTACACTTACCTAGTAAATGTCCATATATACTGTCATAGTGCTCCAGAATGCCAGTGACAAGAGCTGTATTTTCCTGGTCATTGAAGCGAGGATTACGTGGCTTCTCCACACGTTTCTTCCGAGCAGGTTTAGGGTCAGAGCTTGGCTGGTGCTGACTGGACTCTCCTTCTTCCAATGGAAGAGACTCCAAAAGCTGCCCACCAGCAAGCACGCCACCACCATCCACCCCATCAGCAACTGCGCCACCAGCAGCACTCACAGCACCAGCACTCCCACTCCTAGCACCAGCACTCCCACTCCTAGCACCAGCACTCCCACTCCTAGCACCAGCACTCCCACTCCCAGCAACAGCACTCCCACTCCCAGCAACAACACTCCCACTCACAGCAACAGCACTCCCACTCACAGAAACAGCACTCCCACTCCCAGCAACAACACTCCCACTCCCAGCAACACCACTCGGTGCACCAGCAACATCACTCCCCTGAACAGTACGTTCACTCCGACGCGTACTCGCACGAGTAGCACTCCCATTCCCACCAGCATCACTCTTCCCACGCTTTGCGGGCATACTTCCAGCACTCACAAAAAACAGACAACTAATGTACAGCCAATCACACGAAACACTTCCACATATAAAACAAGACAAAGATGTAAACAAAACAACAATGGACAAAGCTCACCCAATACACAACAAGTCTCTCCGTCAATATGCAAATGTTCAATCAGCCAGCTCTGTGCGTCTCTCTCTCTCTCACTCCCAACAACACAGAGAATGATTAGCAGTACACGTTGCCTTTAAATATGGCGCGCAATCCAAAACATGCTTGTTTCGCCTGATTCAGCAAGATTTGTGATTGGGCAACCTATCAGCACCCCGCCACGCACGCCGATACACCTGTGTGTGATCGGCTAATCATCGTGAGAGTGGGCGGATTTGTTTTCGGGTTGATTTTGAATGTATTCGGCACTTACTGCATACGGAGAGGAAAAATCGCCATTAACATGACTAATCGGTAAGCTTGCCGATTTCACTTAATCGACGCTTACTGCATGAGGCCCTAAATGTGATGGCACATGGTGATACAGTCTAGCACCACTTCCTTTTTCATTTGTAAAGTGTACTAACATTTATTTACTGTAAACACCTACGGTTCAACTTGAGGGATTTCTTTTTTAAAACCCCTTTGTTTTTATGCTGTCTCTGCATCAACTGTAATTAATTACCTCTCTGCAGAGGTTGCTAGAGGACTACACTAGTTAAATCTATAATAAGACAGTGTATGGAATAGACAAGGAATATAATTGTCTGTGTTGTTCTGTTTGAAGGTTGCCATGTTATTGCTGCCTAATTATCATTGCTGTCTCTACCCTCCTAGAAAAAGGTACTCTTCACTGACATGTATACCTTTGTATTAATGTATCTTGTATAGTAGATAATACAGTATGAGCACTATAGGTATCTCAGGTTCTATTCATATTGGAGGGTCTATTTGAAGAATGCGCTGAAAGATTCATGTTGGGCAAAATAAGTGGGACGCAAATCACATAACAAGATTTACACAAAATGAAAAATACATATTACTAAAATTCTAATCTGGCTGCAAGCCTTTAATCCGACTATTGAATGTATTACAAATCAAAGTAAAAAAGACACAATATTCTTTATATGGCGCTGCTGGGTTTGGATCTGGAAATTGTATGTACTGTATTAGAGATTGCAGTAATTGTTAAATTTGAACAGATAACTACACTTGTCATTTCCGTATTGTTAAAGTACCACACAAACGCCAGACGTGTGCATGAACTAACCAAGCTACAGTACAGCTTAGGGGCTCACAATAGGAGGGGCATCAAAAATAGAAACAAATTAATGCATTTCAAGTTTTAAAATCAGGTGATAAATAAAGAAGATGTGGTAAAAAGAAGATTCTCGATAAATATGGACATTTTCACTCAAATATGACCCTAAGCATCACGTGCATGGAAAGTGACACTCTCTCTCTCTCTCTCAGATACTCTCTCTCTCTCTCGCACACTCTCTCTCTCTCTCGCACACTCTCTCAGATACTCTCTCTCTCAGACTCTATCTCTCTCTCAAACTCTCTCTCTCTCTCAGACTCTCTCTCTCTCTCAGGCTCTCTCTCTCTCTCAGACTGTCTCTCTCTCTCAGACTTTCTCTCAGACTCTCTCTGTCTCTGACTCTCTCTTTCTCAGACACTCTCTCTCTCTCTCTCTCAGACACTCTCTCAGACACACAACACACCCTCTCATACACTCTCCCACATCCACACTTCCACATTCACACTCCCACATACACACTCCCACATACACACTCCCACATACACACTCCCACATACACACTCTCACATACACACTCTCACATACACCCGGGGGACCATAAGAGTAACGGGGGGGGGGAATCGGAGCGGGGGGAGGAAATCACACACACTCAGACACACAAACTCGGACACACACACTCACTCACACACTCACTCAGACACACACTCAGACACTCTCACATACACACGGGAGAAATTGGACCGGGGGGGTGAATCGGAGCAAGGGGGTGAATCGGAGCAGGGGGGTGAATCGGAGCAGGGGGGCGAATCGGAGCAGGGGGGCGGGGAATCGGAGCCGGGGTGGAAATTGGAACGGGGGGGGGGGGGTGAATCAGAACAGGGGGGGGAAATCGGATCGGGGGGGAATCGGAACGGGGGGAATCTGAGCAGGGGGGCAAGGGGGAATCAAGAAAGGCATGGAGCAGTACTCACTACTTGCTCCATGTAGGAAGAGGCGGGCCTCGCTTTGCAAGCTCATATAGAGCATGCTGCACGCCTGACTCATGGGGCCCGGGATGCCAGTACCTCTGCCCCCCCCCCTGTTGGCGGCCCTGCTTTCCCCATACTCTGTGTTTGTCTCTCTCCCCATTCTCTGTGTCTGTCTCTCCCAATTCTCTGTCTGTCACTCTCTCCATTCTCTGTGTCTGTAACTCTCTCTCTTCATTCTGGACCCTACCTGTCACTGTGCACGGGGGGGGGGGGGGGAAGCCATCCTGCATCCTGGCACTAGACACTGGAAGATCTCAATGACTTCTGGGTCTTAATACTGGGGCTCCCCTGCAACTAAGCCTGTTCCCACCCTCTGCAGCTAACCCCACCCTCTGCATCTAACCCCGCCCCCCACCCTCTGCAGCTGCAGCCAGACCAGGCCTCTGCTCTTCTCCTGCTCTCCTCCTCACAGGCATCCTCCTGCTCTCTGCTGGGAAGTAAGGGGGGCCATCGGAGGTAAGGGGGGACATGAGAGGCAATGGGGCACTACTTACTTGCTCCGTGCAGGATCAAAAATGAAGGGCGGGCTTCACTGCTCAAGCTGAGCACCAAAAAAATAAGTCCTGGCAGTTTGCCAACACGAGCCAGACCAATCAGTTAGGGGGATTTTTTTTTTCAGACGCGAGCAGGGGAATTGAAAGAGAAACGCGTGTGCTTTGGCGGCCATGACGGATCGCCAGCGAGCAAAATTCAGTCGCCCGTTGCGACTGGATTTGACGAGGGCTGTATACATATGTCTGTATAGTGGAGAAAGACAATACTGTGCTCTCTATGACAAAAAGTAATTAAACAGTTTCGATACTTCCGTACACTGGACCTCTACGTGCACTATTGATGTAGGTGCACTACTGCGAAGACCAGCGACTGCCGCTCGACCCCATGGGTCTATCCAGGACCCTCAGAATGAAGAATGAAACATGGAAAGGGTAAGAGGAGTGCAGAACAAACCGAATACAATAATAATCCCACGAAGGGGTTAACACCAATCACCCACTAAGATAGCAAGAACTCCACAGGCTGCTGACCGTGGTATAAGGAATGTGTCAGAGTGAAGAATAAAATAAATATATGAACCTACTTACACGGCCATGTGTAAGTAAATGGCATGGACAAGGTTTCTTTATCTTTATCCTCTGCCTGGTGAGATGTCCAGACATATATAGCAGGGTACCCCTGGTGCTCCGTGATCCCTTACCTCCTGGTACGGTCTCGCCTGACAGCGGAAGCAGGGACAGGTGCGGTTGGCACTGCGGGGGAGTAGGGAGCGGCGATCGGCTCACCAGAGGCTCCGGCGGCTCCCTCTTCAGGGCACCGCCATGTTGGAGCACACGTGTTTCGCGCATGCGCAGTATGACCCAAGTAACAGCAGCCATTAGAAGGGAGTGCACGCATGCGCAGAAGGTAGCACAAGCGGCGGCTAATGCAGAGAAGGCTCAACGGAGAACTACAACACACAGCAGCCAATGGGGCTGCAGGATAATGTGAGGCACAACAGCCAATAGGGCTGAGAGAATCCCCTGCTCAGCTTTGGATATATTTTGCGTGCTGCAGACCACGTTAGTCGGAGCTGGGACATGGAAGGGATAGGTTGTGTGTGCAGGGGTCTGTGGCTCCTGCACTAGGCCAGATACACCTGTTAGGCCCCAGCTAGGCCTCGACTCTCCTCAGCTTGTGGTTGATGCAGGGACTGGCCCATAAATAGGGACACTGCCCCTGTAGCATTAAAGTGAGGGACACAGCCAGGATGCGGCTGCATCCTGACCTCAGGTGATCTGGGACCAGACACCTGCAACACAGAGACATTACATATGGTGGTACCATCCCTGCGGGACCCACCCAACGTAGAGGTGGAAGCTTCGCAGTTACCGTCACTGGATCCGTGGATCCCATCAGCATCAGTGCACGCCCGGGTGTGGACACACCCAGCAGGTACCTCGCCTCATCACGTGCACCAACTCACCTTTACATATTAGTGGGCAGTGCTGTACCCCACATTGGGTGGGGGGATTTGACTTTGTGTACACCGGGTTGGTTGGGTGCCAAAGGGCCCCTAGGTACTTTGGGAGGTACGGCCGTATTAGTATGTATAGTAAATTGTTCTGCTTTTCCCAGTGTGCATTCTTTATGTGTCCTGTAATGGGGTCATTCTACACCATAGAATCCCGCACAGGTGGAGGCGCTACCGAGTATCGTTCCAGGATAAACCCCAGGCTCCTAGCAGCGGAGGCTCAGGCCTCCTGTGAGCCACCAGGTATTGCACCCTGCACACACCGTAGCTACACATCTCCCAGGGGGTGGGGGGAAAGTGCGCTACACATACATACAACATACGTGCAACATACATACTGTACATGTAGCATACATACATGCAGTATACATGTTTATTAAAGGGTTAAAGCCAAGTTCACCATTAATTAGCATACCACTGCTTAGCATTCAATATCCTAAGCTAAGCCTGTGGGAGATGCCAGTCTTGCCTCAGTTTCTCATTTCTACCTTTGTTTTTTCTTTCCTCTCAGCATTCTTGTACCGAGAAAATCAGAACATGACAAAATACTGCACATTCACACTGAACAGGGCACAGTAGAAAGGAACATTCCCCAAGCTCACTGCTCTACCCCATAAATGTGATTAGCTTCCCCTGACAGCTGCCACCTACCTTGTTACATTCCAAGGTTTGGAGGTAATAATTACCTTTATCAGAAACGTTCCCACATTGTAAAATCTGGTCTCAGAAGGCACAGCCTATTTTGGATTAAAAATGGTTCCACAACACTAGTACATTGCAATTATTCAGTGGCATATCTTTATTGAAGCCTATTGTTCTTTCTTATAATAGCCAATTGCTGGCACTGAATAGAAAATAAATGGATTGAATAGCAGCTGATAATAAACTCAGCAGAACTCAATTAAAAAAATACAAATATGTTAGAGAGTCAAACGTAATTATCACAAACATTCAAACTTAGACTAAAGTAGAAGCAAGGCATGACTGGATAAACTGAAATATTTCACTGTAAACCACTTTAGTATAGGAATTAGTAATACATGTTCATATGTCAAGGCAATTTAAAATGCAATTTGATTATAAAAGGGCACAGATGCACAATAAACGAAGAATTTGTCTTGCATGATGGTTCCATGCATTCACTTCATCAAAATATCTCCTCACTTTCCGAGCACAAAGTACATCGTACTAGTGTGTGGAGAAGCTATCTTGTTTCCTTAATGTAACATTTTTAAATATTGAAAGAACATAAATTTGAACATAAAGTAAATATTATACTTAGGATATGTTAAATGACTGGCCATTTAATTTTGTTTGCAGAACACATCAAATATTTGGGTGTAAAATTTAAAGAAACTGTTGTGCATTTATTGTAACTGTATGTTCTTGAAATAATCTTTTTCTGTCATTTGAACACTGTATTTTAATATATATTAAACAATTCTTTATAAGTAATGCTTTGGGCTCTGAATGAACAACAATTAATCACTATACAGTGAGTTCTCCATAAAACAGCTCTTTGTTAAAATGCTAAAGAAATACTGTCCAGATATAAAAAGCAAGAATGGAAATCGTTAATATTAAGAATGGAACTATGGAACTAGAATGTTTTTCTACCTTCCCAGCCCTTTCCTTTTACCCATAACCCTTGACTGCACATACTGTATAAACACTATAATATTACAATATTATTGATATGCAACTTGCCTGGTTGATATTGATCATTCGTTGTACCATGATATGTTATACTGCGCTTATTTAAGAAAATATCAATTCTAAAAAAGTTAAAGTAGCAGATTGACTCCAAAATACAATTTTCTGTTAATAAGCTTTGAAACACTGATTTTGTATCTTTGCCCTATTTCCCATTCCCCAAATAGTATGGCCCCAAAAACCCGGTGCCAGGGATGAGTTTAAATGGGTTCAACCAGAAATTGACACAGAAAAGAAAACGATTCCCCAATTTTCCGATTTCATTTGTTTCCGTGGAGCCCCAGAACCAGGCTGTATGGTAAGTAGCATGCTGGAAAGCAGTTTTATATCCTGGTCTACTTTGAGGGAATTGCAGATGTTATAAAATAGAGCCAAATATTCTGTATATGAAAATATTGACCGTGAAACAAGTGGTGACTGTGAGAGGAGTTTATGATCTCTATTGAGCCTATTGCAGGAATCAAATGACATGTGCTCCGCAAATGCTTTTAGCCCATATGTGTAGTTCATAGTTACCGTTATTTCACATTTCATAAAAATGCAAAAGTTGTACAAATGGCATAAATGCAACTTATGGCCCTGTCAGCATTATTTGAAAGCTCCCCATCCTTTGTTTATGCAGCAGTTTACAAACCATTGTGTTCAGCCATTAAAAAGCTCTGTGAGGCATTCAAATGAGCCTGACAATCTCTATTCTGCATTGAGCTTGATATATTGACAAGCTTCTTGGAGCTTGCAAAACCAAACTGCAGAGCAGATGACACCTCTACTATTCTGTCGTTCATTTCATCTGCAAATCCTCTAGGCTGATTCATCTGAACTACAGTACAGTATTACTTCTTACACACATTATTTGTGTGCACTGATGCCAAGATAAAACAAAAGTACCCTGAAAAAGAATACATTACAATAGTGCCAACCTTTCATTTCTGTCAGTAAGGCTTGTCTGCAATATTCATGTAGTATATTTAAATAAGCCTGAATACATAATATACTTCGTCTTATTGAGTTGTTGTAACATTTAGTACTTCTTACAGTAGTTATAAAAATGACTTTAGGTATGATACTCGACATCTCTCAAACAGTTTTTGGCAAGAGATCATGTTTTGCCAATGTGAGCACATAAGCTGTCTGTAGCTATCTGTCGTACTAGTAAAATGGAAGAATGGACAATGAATGAAGGAGATGGGTGTTCTAAAATGTATTATCAACTAACTTCCCAGTGGGAACTATTTAGGTTCCTTACCCTTTTGGTAAACCTTTTTGGTCAATGGTTGAAGTATAACTCCAAGGTTATGTTTGACTTTAAGATCCACCGTGCTGTTAAAAATTGACTTTATTTTAATACTAGGCAGCATCAAACAGTCTTTTTGGATATGCTGGTTCACATAATTGATCAAGATAAGGTACTAACACCTATGGCTCAGTGGGAAGGTCTTGATAGAGATGGTAAAAAGAGAGAGCACAAGGCTGCCACGTTGGTATAAAACAGACCTTATCGCTCTATGGAACCTCCTAATGGCTTCCTCGCGGTGTCTCAGGGTTGCAGCTTGTAGATCCGTCGTTACGGACGTAACGTCGCTGCGTATGACGTCACCACCTACGCGTTTCGTGTCAAATGACACTTCTTCAGGGCTTGGTCATGTGGTCTCATGGTGGTGCTTAAATACCTCTACAGGTTAATGCATCAACCAATCCAAGACACACAATCTATGTCAGATGGCCACACCTTCCAATCAGTTACCATACATGGCAAGAATACAATTGACTCACTAATTACACATATGAAACAATAAAATCCCTAACAAAAACACAAGAAAAAAGACAAGAAAAAGGGAAAGGGAAAGGGGGGAGTGGGGTCGTAAAGGAATATGGAGGAAACACAGTCGATAATCAATATAATATATGTAAAAATAAAACCTTAAAAAGGAGTATTGAAAAGTGTTTAATTCTATTAGAAACACTTGTGCAAGAGATGGCAGATATAAATAGATCCAGCCTATCGCAGCTTGCAATACAACCAAAGGGGTCAGAACCATGATGGAACATTATGTATATTTCCATTCAATTTTAATTTGTTATATTGGTTTTATAATGTTTTTTACCATGAGTTTTTTTTATTCCAATATTCTCTGTTATGATTTTGTTTTTTTTTAATAATAATTTTTGAAGATAGTATTCATGTTATGTTCATAATTATTTGGATCTCGGAAACTATTTACATATGCATTTTATATATGTTTATTCTTTTGTTGATTGTATTCTGTATTTGCATTTATGTTTCAACTTATTTTTGTATTTTGGATCTTATTTTTGTATTTTGGATTCTATATACAGTATATACAGTATATATATTGATAAAAGCTCTGTGAAATAACAACACGAGTCTGAGGTTATGTTTTGCAGAATAGACAAATAAGTTTATTGCTTGTGCGGTGCACACGCAGAGGAGAGTTTCAAAATAAATCCCTCCCAAAGACATGGTAGCATACAGGCATTATTTATACACAAAATACTAAACCCACGCCCCCTCTACAAGGTTGCGTGTCGTCACTACGTAAGCGTAAAAGGTAAACAAATTATGCACACGAATACATTGAGTTGATGACATTATGGGATGTCTAAATGAGATGATTCAGCAATAATACTTTATTAAGCTGGTGACCTTTTCTCTACATACAGAACCTCAAAAAACCCCACCTTTGGGAAATCATGCCTTTCTGTCTCGTATTTTTCATAACATTGGCACATTGCTCTTGTTCTCAAGGTTTTTGGCTTAGCTGAACCGCTCAATATCAATTGGAACTTCAGAAGAAAAAAATGTATTTTAAACTAACGTTCATTCCACTTTCATACAGACAATAGACAATATCAGGCATCTAAGATGGATGCTGACTCAAAATGGTTGCTTAGATCCCCGTGCTGTTATGTCAGACCCTCCCCTTACGTCAAATTCTCACTTTGTCACTCCCTCCTTTTTATTCTTAAAACATAGCTTTTGAGAATTAAGTTCATGATGATAGTCCAGGGATAACTCAGAGGACAAGGGCGCGTGCCCTTCACTGTCATAGTCTAGTAAGGCGCTGCGGCCAATATGTCTTTTGATGAATTGAATAACTGTGATCGGCATCTTCTTTCTTCAAGGTACTGCTGTTTTCTGGCATCTGTAAAGAGTGGCATCCGAATGGGGGAGGGGGTCGCACACCTGTGGATCATACCTTTGCAACACGTGACACACACATATATGACAACAAGTAACACTCCCAAACACATCAAAACATTCAAAAGTTTTTGCTCCAAGTGATCTAAGCCATTCACCTAACCCCAAGGGTGATAATCTGTCACTTCCCTTTGTAACACTCTTTTGAATCTCTTGGATTTCATCTAGTTCATGCTGCACATTGCTACACTGATCTGGAATAAAAACACAACATTGTCTTTAATCAAACACATAACCCTCCTATTGAAGCTAAAACATAGTCTAAAGCAATTCTGTTTTGTAAGGCCATAAGCCTAATCTGAACCTGTTCTTGGTTTAATGATGAAATTAAAAACTGCAAAATTAAGGCCACATCCTTCCTGTAAATTGTTATCTGACTAAACATACATTTTTACACAGGTTTCATTGGTTGGTGGAGACACTTGACCCATAAATTGATTCTTGTTCCTAGTGTCTGATACACCCTTTAAAGAGGTTCCCTTAAAAAATTGGAAAAATACAGAAATTATACACATAATACTAAAAACCTTATTTTATGCAAGCAACCTTTCTTTGGATATGCAGTTGCTAGATAAAAGAAATTGCATCTATCTCTATCATCATATATTTTCAGAATCATCACAACATTCTATTACTGAGAATTGAGGGGGTTTGGTATCTGTGGAAGCTAAATGCATGATCCTCACCCTGCACGCATTGTATACATCATTCACTCAGAATATCAGAACAGACAATGTCTGCGATGGTCAACATGGCTGACTTATGATCCTTTCCTTGTGGCTGACACACGCCCCTGGGTGACCCCCTCCTTTCGGTGGAGGTGCAACACACTTCAGGATCAAAGTTTTGCTGCACATGACACATACGTAGAGAGTGATGAGTACTGCCAAAACACATACAAGAGCTTTCACAAGCCACGCTTCCAGGAAACCAATCCTCACATCAAGGCTCAATTGTACATACACCTTAAATTTCTAACTTAACACACTCTAAAGAATAAAAATATTGAGTCCCTGAAAAAATGAAATGTTCTGATAAAACCTGGCCTTAGCCTGGTGTCTTATTTTCCTCGTTGGTTAACGGTTAGAGTTTTGACTCGGCAAGATGTTAACTTGATGCGGCTGTGCTTTAGGTGACTTTGGTCTTTGGTGGCGCTGGAACATTTGGTGGAGCTGGAACGAGCTTTACTGTACTTTGGATCCAGGAAAATGACTCTGCCGCTTTAATTGCTGTATTGGTGATTACTTTAGGCCTTTTCACCTGGGATGAAGAGCATGCTTGCGCAGGAAATATGTGACTATTAACCCCATCTCGAGTAGGTGCACTTTCAACGTTGCCTAGAGAGACTCAAAAAATGTATTAGTTGCATACAACTTATTGTTTTATTACCAATAACATGGTCCTTAATTCGTTCCTTTGGACTGCTGATAGTCATAAGTCATCCCATATGTGTATCATAGGGAGATCATTTATACCTAGGACTAAATTCTTGTATCAATGTGTTTACTCCTGTCTTAGCATCCACATATAGACAGAGGTATTCCCTATTAATGTTCCTCAAATTAAAACTAAGTAGCCAATGTGAACCTGACTTTGATACAATCTAAGTTCCTGAAACTTTAGGGCCTCATCCCTTGCTAACCACTTGTTTCCATAATTAATTCTATCCTGTCTGCAGGCCATATCCCTAAGACCTGGGAACTACCAGAGTTTGTCCCAATCTTCAAAAGTGGGGACAAAAAACACTGTCTCAAACTACAGGCCAATATCCCTTTTCCCAATACTATCCACTGTTATGGAAAAATATTCACTCCCAATTAAGCCATTATTTTACCCATACAAATTTCCTAGCCACTCCCTATCTGGCTTTTACCCCAAACACTCCACTGTAACGATTCTGTTAAAAAATTGAAATGCCTTCTACATAATGCATACCTTATTCACTTATGTAACTGCTTTTGCAACTATGTATCCCCTGTATTTAACCCTATACACAAGACACACCCACAAATGAGAGGTGACTCCCAAATTCATCCCTTCCTGGCAAACCCATTCTAGATTACACAGCATTTTTTTACAATAACCACTGCTTACGGATACCTTTGGGAAAAATAAATGGTTAATTCGTTATAACATACATCACATTCAGTTAATAGACAAATGATTTTGTATAAGACTTCACACTAATGTCTTGCTTTATATAATCTCTTTGCACAGTGCTGAGCACATGGTCAGCTTTATAATTTTAAAGACACTCTGCATATTCATCTGACTAAAGAAAAAATATTTTCTATAAGACTTGTTTCCGGGC
Organism: Ascaphus truei; assembly: GCF_040206685.1. Lineage (NCBI taxonomy): Eukaryota > Metazoa > Chordata > Amphibia > Anura > Ascaphidae > Ascaphus > Ascaphus truei. The sequence goes on along the minus strand of NC_134490.1, from coordinate 79,569,420 downwards.
AAAGAGCCATTTTGTTTCTGGGCGTTTCGCCAATTGACCCTGAAAAGATAAGATAATGGTACACCACGGCTTTTTCCTGAAAAATAATAATTATTGGATTGGAACTTTTGCTTAAAGTTTAAATACATGGAGCTTTATCCAGAGCCCTAAGAACTACATTTTTTATGGCCTCTCAAAAAATAACCAACAGGCTTTTATATAGCTGAGGTTTATATAACTTCTTAACACACAAATAACTCCACACGCTCATGCTATTTCCCTACACTCAGTTCTTTTTAATGCTTTCTGTTTTGAACTTTTATAGTTTCACTGACTTCATTCACTACAAATTTATGCCATCTTGTTGCAATTCTGTCCTTTCTCAAGCTACACACACCTATTTCTCTCCATTAGTCAACATTCACAAGTCTAACCCTCACTAACTCTTCTTTCATCTCACCTCAGGACTTTGCTGACTATTTTAAGCAAGAGGTTGAATCCATACACCAGAATATTCCCTCTTTTTCCTACACCGCTTCCTACTCTCTTCCTGCTTTCCTTGACTCTTTTTCCACTGTCTCAAAAGAGTGTCACCATCACTGTGGATCTCCTTTTCTCCCTCTACTCTGCTACATTTCCATTCTCCTTCCAACATGTAATAGTTATACCATGACTCAAAAATAGCAAGCTTGACCTGACCTGTCTTTCTAACTACTGAACTTGTCTTGTACTTTCTTGCTTGCTCCATTTTCTCAACACCCATTCTCTCCTTAACCCTCTACAATCTGACTTCTGCACTGCTCCCTCCACGGAGACAATTCTCACTAAAATAACTGATGACATATATGCTGCCCAAGACAGAGGTCATTACACTCTGCTCCTATTACTCCCTGCAGCATTTGCCTCTGTGGACCACACTCTTCTCTTTTCTCTGTACACACTCTCACTAGGTGACCTAATAACATCTCTTAGGTTTAAATATCACCTCTATGCTGACAACACCCTCATTTACTTTTCAACCCTTGACCTTACACCTGCCATACAAACCTAAGTTTCTGAATGTCCCTCTGTTATCTCATCCTGGAAGACCCTCTTTTGCCTTAAACTTAACATGGCAAAAACAGAGTTCCTCATACTTCCTCCCAAACCTGACCCTATTATCTAGTTTCACATTACTCTTGAATCTTCCATGCATTAGCTCAAGCACGCTGCTTAGGGATCACTCCCAACTTCTCTCTCATATTCTCCTCTTTCATTCACAACATTTCTATAACTGTCACTTTTTCCTCCACAATATCACAAAGATACACCTGTTCCTCTGTTGCTCAACTATTAAAACTCTGATTCAGATCCTCATTCTCTCCCCTCTTGATAACTGTAATCCCCTGCTATCCCAGCTTCCTGACTTTCACCTGTCTTCCCTACTATCTCTCCCAAACGCTGCTGCCAGAATCACTCTACTCTTAAAACTCTGATTCTGCATTTCCCCTCCTGAAATTCCTCTCCTGGCTTCTAATCAAAGCCTACTGCTTCTGTACGCTCTCCCTACCTACCACTTAGATTGTAAGCTCCTCAGAGCAGTGACTTCTCTTTGCTCAACTTTTACTTTTATGTCTGGATCACTTATTCCATGACCTCTTACCTTTACCCTTTGCTACCTATATGATTACGACATGCACCACTTCTGTGAAGCGCTGTGCATATTAATGGCGTTATATACATGAAAACATACAATACAATATATACTTCAAACAATGCTTATGATCTTTTACCCACATTTTTGAACACAAAATATTCCCAAACATATCCTCTAGAAATAAAATAAAAATGTGTTTTTACTCGTTAAACACAATACAGAACACACACAATACAAAAAACTTCTCTCACACACAGCCACACAACATCACAAAAATAACAAACAAATAGGAGAAAGACATTTCTCCCCTATTACCACACAATTTCACCCTGCAACTATTAATAAAAGTTCTCTTCTCTTTCTTTATTCTCATAAATAACCTGACTTTAAAACTACTCTGATGCTCCGGAGCTTTTTGAGTTAACTTTCGTATCTTACCACATTCCTCGCGCTGGAGAAAAAAGTGGGGGCACGCTCTGCTGCTGCGATTCTGAAACTCTTTCTTTCAGACCTTTGATTTCATTGTGAGCAAAAAATATTCATGTTTTCGTACGTACTTGCAAGTTTTTGGATGGTGATTTGTGCACACATGTGATACTTAGCATGGTTTATCTTTCACACAGGTAATCATTCAGGAAAAATTCATTAGGGTATCAAATCCATCTAACCACTCTCCATTAAGGGCGCAACAGTTTTACTTGCCGGCACCGAAACTTGAGTTTATATCAGGAAATGATTTATAACCACTTATTGCATGTGGGGAAATGGAAGGAAAAGCTTATACGTTCACAGCTGATTTCTGCGGTGTCCGCCAGCCGGTCACGCCATGCTTGACTTTTGCCACAAAAACCTCATAAAATCCAAAGATTTATACTACCACAGACACACAGGGATCACTGAAAGTTAGAAGGTTCCACTATGAGCCCTTGCGTTCGCATTCTTACGAATAAGAAAACCGGTGCGGCTACTCATAGTTTCACTCTTCCTTCTATAGTAATTTATTGCAAACAAACTTTTTTTTCATTGGGGTGGCATGTTTTTCACTGGGACTTGCATGTGTATTTTCATTTGAACTTGCATGTATTTTCATTTGAACTTGCATGTATTTTTCATTGGCCAACAAAACATATTTATATTGTCTCTTCTTGTTCTCTGTATCCGTTCTTTATAATCTTTGTCTGCAGACACACAACCTCTAACGGCAAATTTTGAGAACTTTGGTTTCCCATTATTCTCCTGTTACAGAAATCAAATTTAATTGACCTGTACAATACTTCTTCGGTTACAGAAATCAAATTTAATTGACCTGTACAATACTCCTGATACAATAATCAGCGCAAGCTGATTACGTACAACTCTTTTGGCATGTTATTGTTCTGATTTTTTCACCATAACTATACCCAAGAAAACACTTGAATTACTTCAGCGGGTCCAACCCAGTCCTGATAAACCTTATACTTCTATAACATGGATACAGATAAGACCTTCTAAACAGATATCCATAAATAACCTCATTTGGTATGTTACTGACAAGACAGAGCAAATGTACAATCAGGGACCCTTCCTGCTCAGACAACAAAAATATTTATCACAACCCAGGACAGTCTGAAAAACAATCCCTTACGCATACAAACACTCACCTTTATCACCAAAACACCAAAAATTTTAATGGGACTCTCACCTTAATCCCAATAAAACTTAAAACTTAACACTTTAAAATGGATACAGGAACAGACAAATAAACTTATTTGACACTGCTAGGTTAACCCGTCAACACAGATTGAGACACCCTTCAAAACACATCTCTCTACACATCACTCAAAACAACTTTTTAAACTCAGGCTTTCCTCAAAAGGTGCCTTTTACCTTGATTCTTATGAGCGCTCAGATTTGAGTGACCGAGGAGGGGTTTTTCCAGGTGCTCAGCTTCCGGTGTTTTTTGGGTCCCTATTCGGTGCGCCATCTGATAAAAGCTCTGTGAAATAACAACACGAGTCTGAGGTTATGTTTTGCAGAATAGACAAATAAGTTTATTGCTTGTGCGGTGCACACGCAGAGGAGAGTTTCAAAATAAAACCCTCCCAAAGACATGGTAGCATACAGGCATTATTTATACACAAAATACTAAACCCACGCCCCCTCTACAAGGTTGCGTGTCGTCACTACGTAAGCGTAAAAGGTAAACAAATTCTGCACACGAATACATTGAGTTGATGACATTATGGGATGTCTAAATGAGATGATTCAGCAATAATACTTTATTAAGCTGGTGACCTTTTCTCTACATACAGAACCTCAAAAAACCCCACCTTCGGGAAATCATGCCTTTCTGTCTCGTATTTTTCATAACATTGGCACATTGCTCTTGTTCTCAAGGTTTTTGGCTTAGCTGAACCGCTCAATATCAATTGGAACTTCAGAAGAAAAAAATGTATTTTAAACTAACGTTCATTCCACTTTCATACAGACAATAGACAATATCAGGCATCTAAGATGGATGCTGACTCAAAATGGTTGCTTAGATCCCCGTGCTGTTATGTCAGACCCTCCCCTTACGTCAAATTCTCACTTTGTCAATATATATATATATATTTAATTAGTTTTTTATATATATATTTTTTTTGGGGGGTATTCAATTAATACTAACATTAATTAATAATATTGGTAATTATGCTTTTATTGATTTAACAATGGTCCTCAAACTAAGGGTCCTGCGAGTTTTTACTCTGACCTAGTTTGATTATATGCAAGCTGCGATGGGATATATATATATATATATATATATATATATATATTTATATGTATAAATTTCATTTATATTCCATCTCTTGCAAGGGTATTAGATACTATGATTTATATATATCATGCGATCTAAGGTTATTACCACTATTGATAACTGATATGGACTTCTATTTTTAATTTAGATAAAGATCTTGTGAGCATAATTCTTTCCCCTTTGGTTGTATTGCAAGCTGCGCTAGGCTGGATCTATTTATATCTGCCATCTCTTGCACTAGTGTTTCTAATAGAATTAAACACTTTTCAATACTCCTTTTTAAGGTTTTATTTTTACATATATTATATTGATTATCGACTGTGTTTCCGCCATATTCCACCCCCCCCCCCCCCCGCCCCCCTATCCCTTTTTCTTGTCTTTTTTCTTGTGTTTTTATTAGGGATTTTATTGTTTCATATGTGTAATTAGTGAGTCAATTGTATTCTTGCCATGTATGGTAACTGATTGGAAGGTGTGGCCATCTGACATAGATTGTGTGTCTTGGATTGGTTGATGCATTAACCTGTAGAGGTATTTAAGCACCACCATGAGACCACGTGACCAAGCCCTGAAGAAGTGTCATTTGACACGAAACGCGTAGGTGGTGACGTCATACGCAGCGACGTTTCGTCCGTGACGACGGACCTACATGCTGCAACCCTGAGACACCGCGAGGAAGCCATTAGGAGGTTCCATAGAGCGATAAGGTCTGTTTTATACCAACGTGGCAGCCTTGTGCTCTCTCTTTTTACCATCTCTATCAAGACCTTCCCACTGAGCCATAGGTGTTAGTACCTTATCCTGGGCGGGTGTCTTGGGTGTATTTAGATACACGTGTTATCTACGTGGTGTCATTTGACCCTTATTGTGATACATTTTATGTGGTATTTTATATGTGTCATTCCCTGTTTTACTTTGATAAAGATTTGTGTACTAATTTCGGTTTTCTGGCTTTCTTTCTATGACCTCCTATTTTTGTGTGTTTCTTGTCTTGAGTATGCCCCGCTGATCACGGGACACTAGGAGCTGCAGGGGATATTCGGAAGCCGAGGGAGAGCATTTGGAGGGACAGCGCGCGCAAATCTCCCTTTCCATATCCTGGTTCACTTAATTGTCATGGAACTTCAGCATGTCAGTATGAAGAAACCACTGATTCTCCCCTTTCTATCAACTCAGTGTGTTCCATAGAAAAATAGAAGTCCGTGGGAAAAAAACAAAAACTTTATTTTTTATCTCTAGAGTTTTTTGAATCTTAACAGAATACATATTGTTAACAATTCTATCATTTATATTGCCATCCCGTTTGACAAAGTAATAATTTAAAAAAAAATCGCTTGCAGACATGGCAAGACGAGGGGAAAGGGGAACCAAAATACATTTGGAATGTACACAATTTATGAAGCTTGCCGACACACAATTATTTCAATAAAACCTAATCTGAAATTAAAACACACAATATAAAATGTAATGAATGATATTTTGCATCAAGCACATACTATTTAACAAATGAGCGCCAGATGTCTTGTTGCTGTAGCCTGCAAAGGCTGTAATCATTGCTCGAGGGTGGAAAGCTGTTCAATCAAACACAGACATGAAGCCAAATCGTATATTTTAATAACAGTTACAATTATGTATATACAAAGTGAGTAAAGGGCTTTGTTCCAAAGCGTATACATTATTTATCACACTTGTGTAGGTGTAACATTGCTGATTGCAACCAGAATACGGACCCGCAGGCAAGAGATAGGGAGATCTGTGGCCTGGGAGGCGGGGGTAGTCGGGGCCTATTCCAGGGTCGAGGCAGGCAGCAAGAAAGGATAGTTGGGTCAAGTTCCAGGATCGAGGCAGGCGGCAGGCACAGATAGTTGGGTCCAGTTCCGGGGTCAAGGCAGGCGGCAGGCAAGGATAGTCAGAAACAAGCATGAATCCAAACACAGCCAAAGCAAAACCAGGTTCAACAGCAGGGCTAGGTAGGAACAGGGTACTTTACACGAGCAAAGACAGGGAGCAACTGCCTGCTATTAAAAGCCCAAGAGCAGCTGCTGGTAATTGAGGGCCAGAGAGAGGCTGACATCCTGCCAGCAGCCATCTTAGGTGGGGCATAACAGTGACCTGGTCCATCGGCAATCTTGATATACTGCTAGAACCCTTAGTCATTTGTCCTTTAGCCATTTACTGCTGAAATCACTGCAATATAGAGAAGCTTAACATCTCCTCACATTTCAGCAGTAGTATAAAATATATGTAGCACCTTTCCCCCGCCTCCCCCCTCTCCCCCCTAAGGGAGATTATGTCACTGCCTCCCCCCTCTCCCCCCTAAGGGAGATTGTGTTCTGGTGCTGATGCATACCTGTTAGGTGGAACAGAAGGCCTGAGAACTCTGCGATGGTATGGGGAGGCATCAGGACAGGCTCTCAGTGATGGTTCTTCTGTCAGCGCGGCACCTCCATCCTATGAGGATCCTGGTGAAGAAAGGATGGTCCTCACAGACAACTCAGTTTTCAAGGAACACACCAGAGATGATACAACTGGGTATTTATTTGGGTACTGCATAGATATCACAGGCTCCATTCCCTGAAGGCAGCCCAGGGCTTGAGGGCCTAAGCACTCCCCCCCAGCACACCTTACCCCCTAACAGGGCAAGGCCTCATCCCACTCCTATCCAGGAGAGGCTATACTGGTGCTTCCTCCACGCAGGGAGGGCAGCAACCAGACTACTCCAGAAACACTTTCTCTAAACTCTAGAGGAAAAACCCCTCCTTCCCAGGGGAGTGGCTTGTAAGCCAGCCTCCTGTCAGGCATAGGCCCCCATAGTACCAGGCTAATCATGAACTATATTGCCTAACATTCTATATTTTACATACTTTCCCACCCCCAATCGCAGATAGGGACCATGTGGGGAAATCTACATGTATTACCAGGTGTGGTGCAATACCTGTCAGGCTCACAGGAGGCCTGAACCTCCACCACTGGGAGCCTGGGGTATATCCTGGAACATACTTACAGTGCCTCCACCTGTGCAGGATTCTAGAGTGTAGAATAACCCCTGACACAGGACCCACATACAGTAACCACATACACCAGGTTATGTATAAACAGTTTACTATATGTAGACAGAATAATAACAGTATAACAGTTTCACTCTATAACACTAATAGGTACAACTACCCCTTTGCCTCACAGGGCCTTAACCCCACACCTTGTACACAAAGTCCCAAGAGTCCCCACCCACCCAAGTGTGAGACAGCACTGCCCACTAGGTAAGGTGTACATGTTGGTGCACATGTAGGGATGAAGGTACCTGCCGGGTGTGTCCACACCCGAACGTGTAGATGAACTTGAGATCCCTTGCTCAAGAAGAATGATCCCACGTTGTGATCCACCTCTGCGATGGATGGCTCCCGCATGGAGTGATCCACCTTGGGAATGTCTCTGCCTCTGATACTACAGAGGATGATCCACCTTCAACAACAGTGGCCAGGATATTCACTCTTCCTGGCTGTGGCCCTCACTTACACTGTGCTACACGACCCTGTCCCTATCCTAAGGGGAGTCCCTGCAGCAGCCACAAGCTGAGGGTAAGTTGGGGTCTAGCTGGGGCCTGAGGTGGTATCTGGCCTAGTACAGGGACCACCTGCTCCCTTTACATATAACCTACCCTATCTGCATCCCAGCTCCAACTGACTCTCCTTCTCCAGCGCGCCAAATGTATCTCTTTCCTCAGGGGAAGCTCTGCCATGCGATTGGCTGCTGAGGGTCACATGTATGGCAGCCCCAGTGGCTGGTGGGTCTTATAGTCCCACCAGCTCTTTCCTATTGGGGCCGCATGCGGTATCTCTGTTGCGCATGCGTGAGTTTGTAAAGGCTGCTGCTACCTTCCTGACACTCAACTGCTCCAGCACTACTTGTAATAGCCGCCGCTCTCGCAACTGCGCATGCATGACCTCATGCTGAAGCGCGACCTCTTGCGCCAACCCTAACATGGCCGCCGCGACTGTTCTGCGCATGCGCGAATACAATAAACATGGCGGTGCCCTCTCACAGATGCCGCCAAGAGCCCCCAGCAACACGCTCACCCCCGCAGCTCCACAACACACCACTGGGGTCCCTGATGCAGAAGTAAGGGGGCCCAGGGGGAACCATGCTACATATACAATAACATAACCAGGCCTTTGCAGGATTTACTCCCAGCTCTGCCCCCTGTCCTTCTAGGACTTACAGTGCTGGAAGGGTCAGAGAATTAGTAGCCCAGGGGGACTTGGCTTCATATATAATTTAACCCTTAGTGTTGAAAGGGGCTAAAAATGGAAAGCAAAGTATTACCTGCCTCTCCTGCACTGAAGGTAGTCGTGCCTCTATTCAATAGGCTGTGAAGTCAGAGAAGCGTAGGGACAACATTGATTTCAGATAAGGAGGGATTCAACAAATAGGATGTGCTTTAACCCTTTCAGTGCCACGGGTCGGACCTCCTCCGTAGCCATGGAGTCTCCAGCACTACCGCATCATGTGACCACTCTTCAGAGCGATACCGTGACGGGGTTTCTGTTCCAGCCATCAGACCAAATGTGGCAGGGAGGGGGTCGGCCCCCCTTCATTGTGGTACATTTGGCCCATTAAAAAAAGAAGCAGGGGCCAATGACGTCCACTGTATGTCATAAGGGCCTCTGCAGTGCTACTTTCTTTTACGCACAATCTACGTCAATAGGGCACTAAAGGGGGTTAAGAAAACCAGTGGTTTTCTAAAAGAAATGCAATCAGAGTACAATTTTCCCTTTTTTCATACATTTTTAAATGATGCAGTAAGTTTGTCTATTATGCAAGGACTGGGAAAAGCAAGACACAGTGTTTTCTTAACTCCAATTAAAGAAACCGACGTTAGGATAGAGCACGTGGACGGGGAAAGGGGAGAAGCAGCCGAGCCCAACACACTGTGACATCCCATAAAATGGAGGAGCTAAAGGATGATTGGTATCAATCACCCAAATGTAACCCTTTGAACATGACGCTGTTATTGATTTACAGTGGACCAATTAGGGGGGAAAAACTCCAGCGTTTCCTACAATGAAGGCGTTTAGAAATCTCTCAATTTGGGGCACAGTTTGGGGAAAAATTGATGGCAAAAATATCATTCTTTTCTTGCATTTGCTTGATTCAATGTATTAACAAAGCATTGTAAGTAACAGTAGGCGTTTGGGAAGAGTTAAATGACTTATATATTATAATGGATCTTTGGCGTCGTAAGCCCCTTTTTTAAACATTTGATGCAGAAAATGGTATAGTGTATGAAAAGAATGCTTCCCTTACATTCGGAAATATGCAGGCGCCAGTGTTTCCTTTTACCCAACTGTGTCCTTCAAATACCTTGTCGCCTTTAGGATACTGTGCTGATTTCCTTGTGACTAGGTTCACAATACTATGTTAGCCAGGTGATATACCTCCTTCCTGATTATTCCAATGCCTGTTGAAGAACAATTTCAAGGATTTAAAGGCCTACTGTGTATCTATTTCAGGTGCTGGCAGAAAGTAATGTTTGCCATGAAATAGCTTCCAAAGTACCTCCATCAGTGTCATATTACTGCTCAGCACAATACTGCATGTTACTTCATTCAAAGACATTGGTATTATTTACACGTATGCATTAACAGAAAAAGGCACAGAAATCTGGACTTTCTGATTTAGATCACTTGCAATTCTATATTTCCAGAGGGGAAGAAAGGCATAGCTTCAAAGGCCGGGAAAAAAGGGTAAAATATAAGTGTAGCCAAGTCCCCTTGGACTACTAATTCTCTGGCCCCTCTAGCACTGTCCCGGTAAAGAGGGGGCAGTGTTGGGAGTAATTCCTGCAGGGCCTGGTTGGGTTGTAATATGTGTGTTACCTAATAAAGTTCAGGACTAGCCTGGTATTACAAGGGGGGCCTATGACTAATAGGAGGCCGCTCCTGGGAAGGAGGGTGTTTCCCTCTAGAGCCAGGGTGGGCAACCCTGTTGCAATTCATCACTTGTGGCGAATTGGCAGTCAAAGTGTGGGCGCGAGTCGTCCCCCCCTCCCCCCCCCCCCCCCCCCCGGCAAGTGCGAGCATGCCGCAGTTTGTGAATGAAACAAGGGCTGGGCAGCAAGCACAGGACGTCTGTGGTGGAGTATGTAGTCTGTGCGTGCGCTGAGCACTCCAAGTACCCCCAACCCGGAAGTCTTCTTTGTCTGCACTGCTACACTCAATCCTCCATTGCGACGCCACACTCCTCTGAGTCCCGACTCCTCTCTTGCTGTCATCCTCATCCTTTTGCTTCCCTAATAGCCGGTTGCCCTGCTTCAAGTTCACAGCAAAGGTGTGTATTTTAAATTGTTCTGTAACAGTGCACTGATTTGTATTTTTGTAATGAACATATAACCTGCTTGACTCACCATGGCTGTGTAGGGGTGTGGCTGTGTGTGGGTGTGGCTGTGTGTGGGGGTGGGGGGGCTGGGTGTGTGTGTGGCTGGCTGGGTGTGGGTGGCTGGGTGTGGGTGTGTGTGGAGGGGGGGCTGTGTGTGTGTGGCTGGCTGGGTGTGTGTGGATGGCTGGGTGTGTGGGTGGCTGGGTGTGTGTGTGTGGGTGGCTGGGTGTGTGGGTGGCTGGGTGTGTGTGGGTGGCTGGGTGTGTGGGTGGCTGGGTGTGTGTGGGTGGCTGGGTGTGTGTGGGTGGCTGGGTGTGTGTGGGTGGCTGGGTGTGTGTGGGTGGCTGGGTGTGTGGGTGGCTGGGTGTGTGTGGGTGGCTGGGTGTGTGTGGGTGGCTGGGTGTGTGTGGGTGGCTGGGTGTGTGTGGGTGGCTGGGTGTGGCTGCTTGATGTACCCAGCCACATCCTGGCTGTGCCCCTGATCATGGATTTGGGAGGGAATGAGATGAGGGGGGGGGGGGTGAAATGAGATGATGAGGGGGGAGTCTGAGAATTTATAAATAAAATACCACCCCACCGACTTTGTGTGGCTGAGTGTGTGTGGGAGGGGGGGACAAGGGCTGTGTGTGTTTTCATCATTTGCGTCTGACGCAGTTGTACTGACTAGTCAAAGTGTTCATGTTTTGAATAAACTTGTTCAAACAGTGTGTGTTGTTTTAAATTTTGGCGTAACATAATACCTCAATTCTTACATGGTGTGGCTATTTTCACTTTTAATTCGCCACACCTGTAGCTACATTGAAAAATAGGTTGCCCACCCCTGCTCTACAGTTTAGAGTAAGTGTTTCTGGGAGTTAGTTCTGGGCTGCCCTCCATGCTATGAGGATGCAGTCGTGAGCCTCTCCTTGAAAGGAGTAGGCTGAGGCTTTGCCCTGTTACAGGGTAAGGTTTGCTGAGGAGGGGTATTCAAGGCCTCAAGCCTTGGTACTGCCTTCAGGGACTGTAACCTGTACTGCCATGCTGTGTTCAATAAACTCCAGTTCTACCCTCTCTGGTGTGAGGCTTGAAGTATGAACAACATAAAAAGAGGGCCCCTGAGGTTCATCCTGGCATCACCAGAATCCTATTGGGCTGGAGGCGCTACCGCTGACTGATGAACCACCCATGGTAGCCTGTCCTGATGTCTCCCTACAACATAACGGAGATCTCAGATCTTCTGTTCTACCTCACAGGTATGCACCAGCACCAGAATATACGATAGCGGCATGATCTCACTTAGGTTGGGGTAAAAGGTTCTACAAATGGAGGTGCAGCTGAGATTGCATCACGACAGGCTTTTGCATAGAGACACGGAGATATGCTCCTATTCCACCCAGTTCATGCACGTGTAATGTGTGTAAGAACTATATCATTACTACAAAGAGGTGTAGGGCAGTTTCCCAGCGGCTTCACCAAAGGGGACTTTGGCTTGCGCCATGCAGTTGATTCTCTGACCCAAGTTCTGTATTCACGGGCAGGTATCTGAGGAGGGGCGCTTGACCGTCAAGCAGCCAAAACCTCTGTTTGATGAGCTGCAGCTATACTATGGCAGTCTCCTCCCTTGGGGGCTGCCGTGTGGCAATTCACTACTATGAAGAGGTGCGGGGGCGATACCCCCTAGGTTTCACCATGGGGAGCTGCGGTATGCACCGTGCTACTATATCCTGAGAAGAGGAGTGGGGGTAGTTCCTCGAGACTTCACCAAGGAGACTACAGCCTACCCGTGCTATCCTATTCTGTGTCAGCGGGCAGGTATCCGAGGAGGGGCGCCTGATCTGCAGGTGGCCAGAACCTCTGTCTAAGTAGCTGCAGCCATGTACAACGCGGCCCCCGAACAGGAAGCTGCATAATGTTTTTTCTCAATGTAAGATGGCGGTACCCGCCAAAAACGGGAGACCGCATAGCAGCCTGTGCAAAAGTTGCCAGACTGTTCCAAATCTATGGTCTTAGCGCAAATCCTAGCCGCTACCCTGGCAGAATTATCCGGGATTGGCGCGAAAGCCACGTCCCACCCTGTTCTACACAACCGCATTAACAGAGAGTGGAGCTGAGGGCGTGTCTATCTGCTACCAAGCCACAGATGTGGAGACTTAGCCACAGACGCACGTGGTAGTACTGCTGCACAGACGCACGCCTACTCGCTCCCTCCCCAGCTAATTTCGACGATGGATGAAGAGAAAGGCACTCACTTTGTTCTCCCCAGAGGGCTGCTATTTCTTCCCCATGATGGGGAGAACTCGCTCCGGTTGGTCTGCCCGTCGTGTGAACGGGTAGGACCTGCTTTGGGATTTGCTTCCTTGTGCTCTGAATGCCACGCACCATACCTCCATCTCCAGGGCCCTGGAGAGGAGACTTCCAAGACCCTTTTGAACACTAGAGGAATTCCCGATGTTCACGGGTTCCTCCAAAGATTGCTGGAAATGGCTGGACAATCATCCAAGAGCCCGCAGCCTGATTTCTGGATAATGCTCCAGCACCTGGTCAGTTCCGAGACCCGGTATGGGAGCCGCAGTTACCAAAGTATGGACTCTGGAACAGGCTCACTGGGAGGCCTGGGAACTGACCTCAGCTCTATTTCCAGCCCTGTGGAAGAGATCTCACCAGCGGACGCACCTGAGTCCCTTTCCGCCACCCAGTCTGTTCCAGTTATGATCAGCACCTTAGAGGAGGCAATCTGGTGCCTGGACAAGCCCGGCCGAGCGAAGCCTTGCCACGCCCTTGGTGCCCTGCTCCCCACAAGAGGAACCATCCACCGTTGGACCCACACACTTCTGGCAGGACAACGAGGGTGTTAGCCTGTCCTGATGTCTCCCTACAACATCGCGGAGAACTCAGGCCTTCTGTTCCACCTCCACAGGTATGCACCAGCACCAGAATACACGGTAGCATCATGATTTCAGGGTGGAGGATAACGTTTGTGATATGTCATAGGGTACAGAAAGCAAAAAAAGGGATGGAGGCGGAGAGGTAGGAGGAAATCATGTGACCCGTTTTCAGATACATCAAAGAAAAATATATCACATTAGATCACATCAAATAATGTCAAGAATTTTTTTTTTAACATTTTTTAAAAGAGTTTCTGTGCGAACAGGCCAAACAACAGCAACTATTCATGCAGGCTACTGGTTTGGTCCCCTTCTGCTGCCGGACCAGAACTTCCAAATAACCCCACGGTTCTCCTGAGGAAAATGAGTCCGGGCTAGGATCCAGGGGCTATTCAGTTGACATTTGAAAGGATTACTGAGGTCCAGGGCTGGTCTTTAGATCACAGGGCAACCGCTTTGGCCACGCTCCTCATAGGAGAAGCCTTTCAGGGCCTATCAGCGGATCAGGCTATGGACTATAAACAAGTAAAAGCCGCTATACTGGATCGCTTAGGCCTGACCCCAGAGACCTACTGGCAGCAGTTCTGGAACTTGAAGTACACCTCTAAGATGAGACCCCAGGTCCTAGCTCAGCACTTACTGGACTTGCGTACTCGCTGGATACAACCCGAGCAGCGCACTAAGGAGACAATTCTCGAACAATTTGTTTTGGAACAATTCCTACAAGTGATAACCCCTCCCGCATGCTCTAGGGTAAAACGCCATGCTGCTAAAACCCAAACTTTGGCTGTCCAGCTCGTTGAAAACGTCCGTGGGGCCAAGGATCAGGAAAGTGTCCTGGGCCCGACGGATCCAACTCCACCGGCACTGGCGGACGCCCAAAGAGGGAGATCGCACGAATGGGTAAACTACGACCCATCCACATGCAACCGCTAAGTCCCACGAAAGGAGCAGTCGTTTCAGCAATGGAGAAGGCCAAACGCTGGTCCCCACTGAGACCCTCATCTACTTAACCAAGTCGGCTCATAGTCAAATGAGTCTCCAGTAGGGGTTCAGCTCAGGAGACACCCTGCACATGTGCACTATTATTAAAATGTATATTTATGCTACACGATCGCCTGTAAGAGCCGTGCATGGAGACGCATTGTCTCCATGCTGTTCTTACAGCATGCATTACAAGTTTAAGTGCGATATCTGGGGGGGGGGGGGGGGAGGAGGAGGGGAAAGCAGCTCACGCGATCGGACAGATTTTTGCTTGGCCGGAAAAAAATGCCCTGAACATGTTAGTGAATCTCGCGCTTGGTTTCACTTTTTATCGGCCAAGCAAGTTTTCTCCAATCGGGCGCACAAAACGCGCTGCTTAGTGCATAGCCCCTTGTATTTACCAATGTTTCAGATTTTTTTTAAACGAATCTAGGGTCCATTGCGACCATATCCCTTGAGAGGGGGTCCGTGGACAAAATATTCTAATATTTTTTGATGATGGATTTAATTGAATTTGCTTGATTGCTTTATCTGGTAATAAAGAAGGGAGGATCTTGAATAGATTTAATGAAAGTGTGTCCATCACTACCACCTCCAATATTCTTATTCCTGTTATAATATTTGGTGGGATCAGGGTCCATCAGGTCCTCTCTCAATTGACAGCTCGCATTAAAGTATGCTTCATTTAGTGTTTTTGAATTGTATCCTCTGACTTTGAACCTTTGGAATAACTCCAGAGATCTAGAATCAATGTCAATGCTGGAAACAATCGGTCTCCCGGGTGGTGAAGTGAGGCATATATAATAATGCATATATAATAATGCTTTATAATATCTTTTCATTATATTTTTTTATTATATTAATCATCATTATTATGTTTCTTACCCTCTCACTGACTAAATAATTTGTTTTATACAGTATATTCATTTGAACTAGCTCCATGGATATAATTTAACATGACTAGGATGAGTCCAACTGCTTGGATTATCTGTTGCTAGATTCTGTCAACACTCACTCTCTCAATCTAAATTCTATTGGTGTATCTATGTTTCCATTTGTATCTCTAATTGAATTTCGTTTTCATTCATTTTATCCACATACAATAATTGTTGCTTAGTTACTATTTATATGTTTTTTTTTATATGGTCTTAACAAATATTCAATATATATTTATCCTTAAAATGGATTACTAACTATTTAGTCATGTCTATATTATATACAGGTAAACCCCGTTATAGCGCGCCCCGTTATACCGCAAAATCGGTTATAACGCGGTTTTCACGTGGCTCCCGTTTAAAAAAAAATATATATATTTTTTGAATTTAAACATTTTTTTTTGCACACTGCACACACTGCATACACTGCACACACTGCACACACTGCACACACTGCACACACTGCACACACTCTACACTGCACACTGCACACACTCCCAGCACTCACTGCACACACTCTACACTGCTCACACTGCACACACTCTACACTGCACTCACTGCACACACTTTACACTGCACACACTCTACACTGCACACTGCTCACAGCACTCACTGCACACACTCCCAGCACTCACTGCACACACTCTACACTGCACACACTCTCAGCACTCACTGCACACACTCTACACTGCATACACTGCACACACTCTACACTGCTCACAGCACTCTGCACACACTCCCAGCACTCACTGCACACACTCTACACTGCACACACTCCAAGCACTCACTGCACACACTCTACACTGCACACACTGCAAACACGCTACACTGCACACACTCCACACGCTCTACACTGCACACTGCTCACAGCACACTGCACACACTCCCAGCACTCTCTCACTGCACCACTGCACACACTCTCACTGAACACACTCTCACAGAACACACTCTCACACAGCACACAGCTCTCACAGCACACAGCTCACACAGCACTCAGCTCTCACACCACACAGCACTCACAGCACACTCTCACAGCACACAGCTCTCACAACACACTCTCACAGCACACACTCTCACACAGCACACAGCTCTCACAGCACACAGCTCACACAGCACTCAGCTCACACAGCACTCAGCTCTCACACCACACAGCACTAACAGCACACTCTCACAGCACACAGCTGTCACCGCACACTCTCACAGCACACTACACCACACCTCCCACTCCCCCTCCCTACCTTTGGTGTCGGCTGCTGAGATCGGACCGGAGCTGGCATCAGGAGGAGGGGGGGGGGGGGTGTCGGGAGGAGGGGGGGTGTCTGGAGGCGGGGGGGTTTCGGGAGGAGGGGGGTGTCGGGGGGAGGGGGGGTGTCGGGAGGAGGGGGGGTGTCGGGAGGAGGGGGGTGTCGGGAGGAGGGGGGTGTCGGGAGGAGGGGGGGTGTCGGGAGGAGGGGGGGGGAGTGTCGGGAGGAGGGGGGGTGTCGGGAGGAGGGGGGGTGAGTGAGGAGCAGGCTGTGACTCGGAGGGCCGCGTGGGCTATGCCACGGAGGGCCGGTAGGTGTGGGGGCCTGTGGGGGGAGGAAATGTGAGAGAGAGGGGGATAGGGACACTGGAAGAGGAGAGATTGTAAGAGTGCCCCCTGGAGGATTGAGGGGGCCTGTTTGAGGCCTGTGGAGGGGGCCTGCCAAGCTGACTGCTGATAGGTGGCCATGGAGGTGCCTGTCGGAAACCTCCCTTCTACCAGTCTGCAGCATGCTGCCTGGACAGGCAGCTCAATGGACACCTTCCAACAGGCCAGCTCTGCGGATCAGGACAGATTAGTTTTGCTGACAGGGGTCTGGCACCTTTCCCATTACTCATTGGGCCCGGGACAAGAGGCCCTGCACACAGGACACACACAGGCAGCATACACACATCTCTATCCCCCCATGCTCTCCCCCCAAGTGTCTCTCTGCCGTGGTGGGAGGTAAGGAGCAGGTTGCCCAGCCGTTGCTAGGGGATGTGTAGGGCTTCTGGCCACCTCTTCCTTCCTTCCCTCCTCACTCCCTCCCTCCCGATCAGGTGCGCGGCAGCCATTTATTTTTTTAAATTAGCGCAACCCCGTTACTAACGCGGTGGTCTCGGGGTGGACCCCGAGGACCGCGCTATAATGGGGTTTACCTGTATTACTTTAATTTATTATATTATCAGATTTCATTCTTTAATTAATGATGTCTTATACTTTGATTTGTGTTGTCGTAATTTATAACACATTTCTTATTTACATAGGGATTTATATATATATTTGTATTTTTTATTTAGATTTTGATTCACTACATATTTTCATTATTTGATCAACTCCTGTTTAATTTATTTCTATTATTGATCTACTTCAGTTTTTGTATTTTTTTTTATTTTCGTTTTCCTTTTTGTCTTTGTCTTTACTTTGTGCTGTTTTTTTCACTTGTTTGTTTAAATGTCTTGATTACTAATTGCCTCTCTGTTCTTGGGGGAGGTATAAATTGTGCCTTCCTCCCCCAACTACACACTCCTTGAGAAAGCGCCAGAGTGGGTGTGAAATGTGTGGGAGGAGGAGTTTTGTTCTGTTTTCTTCTCTTTTTTTATGTAGTTTAATAAATTGATTTTATTTTTCAAACGCTGGTGAGTTTTCATCACTTTTCCTACCTGGAGCTGGAGTCCATTCTACCGAATACTCTCAACCAATTTCCTGAAGCCCTTGCAGAGGGTTTAAAGCAGGGGTCTCAAACTCAGTCCCAAGGGCCACCAACAGGACAGCTTTTGTGGCTTTTGTGGCTATGCCTGCTTCAGCACAGTGGCTCAGTCAAAGACTGCTTTTATACTTCACACAAGTGACCTTCGTAGCCATTAAACTACACTGGGTATGGAAAGACTTGCCAGTAATTATACTGTTATGCAGATATTAATGAGGGTTGATGGAAAGATGAATAAAGCTTTTACTCCACTTTATCCCTAGTGTTTTTTACTATAAAAATAATTGGATTCTTAATGTTCTATTTAATTATCAATGAATATGAAATAACCTGGTAGTCTTTTTCCCGTAGTGCAAAACAGTAAAAACAAAAAAATAATGGGATTTATATTCCATTTCACTCATCATCATTGCCAATATCTGTATTTTAACTATTACAGCTATGCCATGTGTGACAGGGTGGTCAGGTACTGATAATTATGCCTAGGAAACATACGTCCGAGTCCTTCATCCAGCACAGAAGGGTAACCCAGTAAGAATACTTGGGCAATCAGGAAGTAAGCTGAGACAGCTGACAACCAGCTTGATAAGGAGGCTACTGCTTGTAGTATGTGGCTGACTCAGACTACAGAGCTGTCCTGTGCAAGCTCCTATCCAGGAGGATTTCCTAAAATCTCTCTAGGGACAGATATTCCCAAACAAAGATACAGTAAAGACTTAAATATTGTTCCATAACTATTGTGGTATATGTGTAGGGGTTGGGAACTGAACAAAGCCAGCCAGCCCGATAGATAGGGCCTGGAATGTTTAGCAAGATTTCCCTATGGGGAGTAGGCATTCTTTGTATGAGTTTTGTTTTGCCTTAAAGGGACAGTGTGCCCAAATGTTTATTTGTGTTTTGGAAAAATAAAACCACTGAACATTTGCTTTACCCTGAAACTGCACGTGTGGACTTTTATTGTATTGTATGTCTTTATTTATATAGCGCCATAAATATACAATGCGCTTCACAGTAGTAATACATGTTGTAATCATATAAATAACAAATAATATAGATAACAGGTCATGGGAATAAGTGCTTCAGACATAAGAGTGACATTAAGGAAGAGGAGTCCCTGCTCCGAGAAGCTTACAATCTGACCTCGCCTACAGGCCGTCCTGCCACACCCCGTAACAAGAATCAGTCATGGAAACTAATTTATTTGAAGCATATTATAGCTGCCGATGGTTCACCTAATATAAGATATAGAGGGAACACAGAAGAATTCTGCTGCCAGTGCTCAAGGGCCAAAGCGTAGAATGTCTTATTCTTAGAACATAATGGCACATGTCTGCAGCATATAACTATCACTCTAAGCAAGCGTATTAAGCGGACCCAGTGGAGCACGCTGGGGGAGGGGTAAGGTGAGGTTACGCTAAGAGTCGCCGACCATCCAGAGAACAGCCAGGCTGACGCTAAGTCACCCACCGTCCCCTCTGCCAATGAAAATACCTGCTGTCACGCTGCTTGATCTGGTGTAGCCAAAGAGATAAAGGTGAAGCACCTTTGAGTGAATGCCTGCAGTGATTTGTGCCCTGGAATCCAAGTGCAACCAGCAAAGGTACCGGAACAGCCAAACGAAGAAGCGGTGCACTGAGGTAAGTAGAGAAGCACACGCAGCTCTAACAAAAAACGACTAATTTATTGAAAAAAAGGGAACAAACATCATGATGTTTGTTCCCTTTTTTTCAATAAATTAGTCGTTTTTTGTTAGAGCTGCGTGTGGTTCTCTACTTACCTCAGTGCATCGCTTCTTCGTTTGGCTAATATAAGATATATTTGCGTTTAATTTGTACTTTTATAAAAACTAAAAAGGAAATAGGCCTTTATTAAATAGACTTGATACAAGCTATAGTGCCATATTGAGAGAATAAATAGAAGGTCCCCTTATGTTCCATACTTTGTACAACAAATTCATCCAGTAGGTGAGAGGCAGTAACACAAAAGAGTGTGTCTATAGTGGATGAAAAGGCCAAAAATGTGGATGTTGTGGCAGGTAAACTGTAATACCAGAGCTACAAAGTCAGCAATTAATTCCCATTGCTTTAATCTTCTTGCAAACTTTCTTTACTTGACATAAAGGGCCACCTGTACGACAGAAATCTCTCTGTGATTCATCTCTATGCCCCATAACAGTGCAAAGCAGAGCATGTAGAAGTGGGGTGAGACAGGGCAGAAGGAATAGTCTAGTGATAACGTCACTGACATTGAAACCACGGAGCCTGTTTGAATCCTATTGTCAGATCTTTGTGACCTTGGACAAGTTGCTTTATCTTCTAGTGCATCAGGTACCAAACTTAAATTGTAAGCTCTATATGGCAGGGACTTTTGCCTGACAGTTTCAATGTAGAGATACGTACACCTGGGGTGCACAAACTTTTCAGTTTGCGCTCCCTCTGTCTGTGCGCCCCCCTCCTTACCTGCTCTTGGGCTCCACACATTATATGATGTCACAATGTTATGTGACACATTTCCATTTGACCCCGCGGCGTTTTTGACACTGCGTTGTCATGGTGACGCATCACTGAAGAGCCGGCTGAGACGAGGTAAGGGAAGTTGCAGAGGCCTCGCACCTCCCTCGGCATTTAATTTACATGCCTGGGGGAAGCGCGCGGGGGCTCTGTAACCGCCGCACCCCCCCCCCCCTGGAAAATCCCGCGCACCCCTGACATACACTGCAGTGCTTTATAAGATTACATTTGTTTTACTGTATTAAAAGGAAAACCATGAGGTGGTACCTCTTCAGACAAAAATAAAGAGAAGCAGATACCACTGCACAAGATTTGCACAATAAACACACATTCTGAACCTCTTTCCTGACTGACTCTATGAAGGTGCCACAATGTGGTCAAAAATATGCTCACCATGTTTTTACTTCTATCTGCAGATAAATTCACCACTAAACCTGAGCGTTATTCATGTGACACACACCTCCCATCATATCGTCCTATGCTGCAGTACTTCACCGTCTGCCTAATGAATGAAGCATTAACACAGCCCATTGATAGGAAGCACTGGGGGGGAAAGTAAGCATTCTTCTTAAACAAGAGCTATAATCAACAGACCCAACTGTGTTTCCATTTCACATGTTATTCCTTTTCACTGGTTGTACATGTACATGAACATGTGCCATATAATCATTGAAACTCTATAACATTTCCTATATATTATCCTAGACATGTTTAACAAATAGGCTTTCTAAAGTGTCTGGTAATCAAAAGAACATTGTACTGCTGACTCTTTTAAGCTAATTCTGACATCTGTACATGCTGAATGCTCAATAGACTTCACCACATGGCTCGCAGTTGCCAAAAAAACAAAACTCTTTGCAATGTTATTTAGTCTAAATTCTATTTCCAGTCACGTTTTAGGGAGTAATTGTTCCCCTAGCATGCATTAATATATTGATTACGCAGGTGTATAGACTTTTTAATTGCTGCTGTTGCTGGTTTCAAATCCTTGAACAAAAAGATGTTTTATTTGCAGTTGCTTGTTTCGGGCCATTTTATACAATTAATTAACAGCCAGAAATAGCTCATACTGCAAATGATAGTCTAAAGCTCAAATAATGCCATCAGCTCTGAAAGCTTTGTATTATTCTTCCAGTACTGCCCAGAAATGTTGGCATCTCACCAAATTTGACATTTAAATTCAAATTCAATGTTCAGCTCCTGTACCACATACGCCAGGTACCTTCTAATCTGGTGCTGATCGGTACTGGATTCAGACCCAGGAGAAGAATGATGCATAACTGGCTCCTAGGCTTGACATTGCTGATTAGAATTTGGGGAAGACTACACCAGTACCAGAATTTACAAACCGGATCCTTAGTAGTGGTTTCTTTGGCAACCCCCACTGAGCACTGGAGACCTAGCAGCCATGGCCTTAATAGCCCTGCTAAGATTCCTGACACTCCCAAATCCCCTCGTCCACCACCAGCAGCAGCGCGGTGAGACCACCCACCCTCCAATTGCCGCAGGGGAGGAGGCTCAATGTGTAGGCCAACAAATCATACATTTAGACTATTTGACATTTTAGACCTATAATAGTAACAATGCATGAAGAACAAGCCATTATTGCCCCAGTTGGGTTAAATCCTCCAGCCAGTGCATTATTGCCCAGAATGCCCTGTTCTTTGGGGATTATTGCTTAATTAGACCTAAAGAAATTAATTTAATTATCTATCCCAAACATTTTGCCCTTTGGAAATTCTTTTTTCTCCATTCAGGTCTTGACCATGTCAAACAAACATACATAACTCATAGATCACTGACAGCCACCAGAAAACAGGAACCATATTCATAAAGTGCTGTCCTGGCTGTGTTAGAGCTGTGCGCTGCATGGAGACATAAATACTCATTATTTGTCTTTTCAGTCGAAGTGCAAATTCATGGTCAATAGGTTGGCCACCAGTGAAGTAGTCCAACTCTTAAAACTATCTTAACCTCCAAAAGCAGCAGCAACAATTCCACTTGTCATATATAATTCTCTTACGAATATGGGTTGGCCACTGAACAGAGGACACTATTAGAATGTGTAGCGTAGGGGGACGCACAACAGCTAGCTCTAGACGGATGGCTCCTCACGGGAACGTATGTAGATACACAGCAAATAACCACAGACACAATAGTAATGACAGGAATAGTCCTGACATATTTTCCTAGTTCTCCCTCTCATCTTCTGTGCTGCCACTAGGTGTGCTGCCGTTTCTGTCTGCTCTGGGGTTTCCTCTGTCTGTCTCCACTTGTTGCTCATGTCCTCTGTCTTTATATTTCCTGTTTCCTGTACTTCCTGGCCTTTGTTTTGTGATCCTGAATCCTTCTGTTTCTGCCCTGATCTGATGTGACCGGACCTGTTCCCTGTAGTCCTGATTACTTATCAAAGGCCCTTGCCTATTATCTGGCTTGTCCCTGTTTGTTTCCTGATCCCTGGACTCAGTTCCTGCTCCCCTGCCCAGTTCATGCTCCTGCCTTCCTGTTGCCGATCCCTGCTTGGACCCCGACGATCCTGCTTGCTGCCTGCCACTGACCTCAGCCCATGACCCCAACAATCCTTGTCTCCCCTGCTGTTCCAGCCACCATGGCCCTACCCACTCCTGGACTCTCCCTTGTGTCAGAAAACAAAGGCCATTTCTGGACTTCGCCGTAACAGATTCTCAACCTGCCTGCTTCAGCAGATCCTTTCCGCTTGCGTTGGGGGAAGATAAGTACTTTTGTTAGTGTTTTGAAGATCCATTTGGGATCCTGAATTATTATTTTTTCTGCAAGTGTTCTGTAGGATTATTGTGCCCTTTATCCCTGAGAAGAGTTCCTTTTTTTCTTTTTGTGGGAATTTCGGTTGAAGAGGCTTTTTCAGTTTCCAAAAGAAAACTCTGTACGCTCAGGAAAGATAGGGAAGACTTTTTTTTGCTAAGGCTGAAAATGTTGAAGCAGAGACAAGTGCATTTTTCTTTGAATTTTTTGCAGTGCCTGGTTTAACCCCTGCTGATCCTCATATTCCCTTTTCCAAAGATCAGCTTGTATTTCCCTGGATAGAAACAAAAAGGGGAAGGGGGGAGCAAAAGGAGCAATCAGCAATACGGATTATAGAAATCCTAGCTCACTAATGTGATCCCACAGTAGACACAACCTCATTCAATCTCAGAATAAGAATGGAGTGCCAGGGGAGTGTATGTGATACCTGATTGGTACACAAGGAGGAATGTGAATAAATAAGGATATATGAACACTACTTACACAGCCATGTGTAAGTACAGGCACGTAGAAAGTTATTTTGGGCAAGAATCTTCTATGCCTGATAAGTGAGCTGTTTTGACTGTTGTCCTTGATTCATGCTGCTCCAAACACCGAGCAGCTGTGTGTTGTTGCTCCCACGCGGGTCCCCCAAGTTCAGATAAGTCATATGAAGTGTGGGTTTAAATAAAACATATAACATTTATTGGGAATAAAACATAACCACACTTACATAACAGAAAGTCCGTGTTCTTAAAACTCTGTGATACCCATGCTCCACTGTGCAGAATAAGAGTACGAGGGCCCACATTTCGTGGGTTACAACGGACCTTAGAGCTCTCTACCATTTCAGGGATGCCTTGTGGAAAAGCTACAAAGTACCTGTCACTACCAAGGATCTTAATCACTACAGATGCCTGTGGAATACATGCACAAGGCAAACAAGGCATGCAAAAGCCCAATACCACACTAACAATCATCACTAGAAAACATCAAATCCAGCCAACTTCTGTAAGGTCATCAACAATATATTCCAGCCTTCTAGCGATCAACAACCATCTAACATCATCAAGGATGATATTTCTCTGACAAATCCCACTATTGCCAACTCGATCAATGAATATTTTGTGAGGTGTGCTACTAACCTAATAGCAAAACGTATCCTGAACAACAAACATGAAACTCAATCTGGAAGATCCCCTATAGCCCCACCCTCTCCTAACATTGCCCACAATTTTCAATTTGTCCCAGTATCTGAAGGAGATTACACATATGCTCCTCAAATTAAAACTAAGCAGCCAATGTGGACCTGACCTGACACAATCAAAGTTCCTAAGACTTGGTGCCCCCGCCATTGCCAACCCGCTTGCTTCCCTAATCAACTCTATTCTGTCTGCAGGCCATATCCCTAAAACCTGGAAAACTGCCAGAGTTGTAACAATCTTCAAAAATGGGGACACAAACACTGTTTCAAACTCTCTCTTCTCCCAATTCTATCCAAAGTAATGGAAAAATGTGGTCACTAACAATTAAGCAATTACTATACTAAGACAAATTTCCCTACCCAATTCCAATCTGGTTTTCGCCCCAAACACTCCATGGTAACTACCCTGCTAAACGTTTACAATTAGATCCAGTTTGGAATGGAACAGGGACAACTTACTGCTGTAATATTCCTAGATTTTGCAAAGGCTTTTGATACTGTTGATCATGCTATCCTGCTTAACAAACTCCAGAGCTCTGGAATAAGAGAACATGCTTTAAACTGGTTTCACTCATACCTCTCGGATAGATCCCAACATGTGTCTATCTCGGGTTCTAGGTTCTGTTCTGGGGCCCCTACTCTTTTCAGTCTTCATCAATGATCTACCCACAGCTTGTAAGGGAGATTTAATACACATGTACTGTATGTGGATTACACAATCTTATATGCACACAGTGCTAGCCTCTCTGACCTTCAACACATACTTCAATCTGACTTTTTGAGACTTGAAAACTAGATTTACCAAAACAAACTGTTTTTAAACACTGACAATACTGTAACAATGGTAACACAAAGAAAGACAAGAGCGCAAACGCACATAGTGAAGTTTGTAAAATTATGGGTGTATATTATTTAGGGTATAATATCTGCGTACATCAGATTAGTGGGTAATAAGCATTTCATGTGCAATACATGAGTTTACCACACGCCGCACTGCCGCCTCCAGGCCTCAGGAGTTCTCTCTCACAGCATCCAGGACAAGCTACCACGGTTGTAGTATGGAACCTCCGCTGCGGTGCTGTATCCTGATCGATATCCTTCCCCAATCGCTGCCATCACTACCGCTCACTCCTCGGATCTGCCTCCGACTGCCACTGCACCTCAGAGCACTGTGTTGGTAGGTCACGTGTCCCGCGGGTTTTTGCGACCGGCCGCAAAGGGAGGTTGGGACGTAAAGCGTGATGGTAGCTTTACTGCAGTATGCCGAGTGCAGCTCTTTGCATGAAATCAGTCCAATGGAGATAAACCAGGAGGAGCCCAAAGCGATAAATGAGCCTACCAATGAGCAAACGTCTATGAAAGAAATGTTTAAAAACTTAGAAAAACTTCTCATCACAGAAAGTAAACAATGGTTTGAGAGACGCACAATGCAGAGATATCTAGATTGTGGTAGATTGCCTAGAGGCCTACGCATATTAAAAAACCCCACCTTTGGTAGGGACAACGAACACTTCATGAAGGAGTGGGTACGCATCTTAGATGAATGTTCCAATGACCTAGTGCGGTTAATAATATTTGAGAGAAATAAATCATTAAAAGAACTGGGAGCCCAAATTGAAGAACAAATCAAAATTATGGAGCCCCTTATCATCGTCAATGATTGCTCTGAGTTGGAACACGAGGTGTGCGCCAACTTAGAGCAACATGATGACGAGACCGTGAAAACCAAGCACTTTAATTTTTTTAGAGATAAAAACGACTACGATACAAATAAACAACGAACATGGGCCAAAGATAACACTAAAGGAAAGGGGACTGACAATAAAATTGTGAATGAACCCAATGGGGATTCTAACGGTCGCCCTAATGGTAATTTAGAACATCAAAACAGCCATAGAATGAATGGAGAACAAAATGATAGAGGGAGGCAACATGGTGGTTATCAGTATACAGATAAAAGGGAACACCCTAGGAGAGATAGATCGTATCCCCAAAGGGGGGGACATCCCAGGAACCCTAACTATAAAGGGAGAAATTATGACGAAAACTATAACTATAATAGAAACAGACAAACTAACTATCAACAACAACATGAGTCATATAGACCTCCTGTAAGGATACCAGAATATATACGTGAGAGTCGCCCTGCACCCTCCCCTTCTCCCTCCTCTCCATCTCTTTTTTTAGATCTAATAAGGAGGAGGCATGGCTCCCCAGAAAAAGAACCGAAAAGTACAGAGAACCACAAACAGGTGATCTCAGGGACCAAGTTAAAAAGACCATTGCCAGAAGAGGGAAAAGAGGAGGATCCAGGGTCCAAAAGAAAAGAATTCTAAGGACTCAACCCACTCAGATAGATAGAGGTATCTTTAATCTCTCAATGTTCATCCTTACAGATGACCAAAAAAGAGTCTTAAGTAAGGGACTCTCCTTTTCTAAGACTAGTGGGGCAAATTCATTTCAACTCTTCAAAGATCTTCATAAATTTATAAGAAATATCACACTTAAAAGACACTTTATTAAATTAAAAAAAGAATCTAACAATATAGTAGATAGAATTCAAGAAATAGAGAAAGATAATGAATCAATAGTATGTATCCACACGCCGTTTAAGACCCAATCTACCTTTTACCCCTATCACTCTAGGGGTAACCATGTGGACACCTTTTTTGATATGGTTTATAATGATCTAAATAAAATTAACAATAGTGCAAGAAAATGGAACATTAAACAGAATATGTCCAAGGCTGAAAATCTTGCATTAAAATTCCTGCAGGATAATAATCAACTCATTATTAGACAGGCTGACAAAGGAGGAGGTGTGGTTCTACAAGATCGCTCTACCTATGAGCAGGAAGCACACCGACTCCTCTGTGACCCTGTCTTCTATAAGAAACTAACTTCAGATCCCACAGCATCATTTCTAATTACACTCAAAAAACTTCTAGATGAAGCACTATCCCTAACAATAATAACAGATAAAGAATATGGGTTTCTTTATAATAAGTCACCAAAAATACCGGTGTTCTATCACCTACCTAAGCTGCACAAATCTCTAATAAACCCGCCAGGCAGACCCATAGTCTCAGGTATATCCTCACTGACGGCTAATCTATCCCAATATGTGGATTATTTCCTGCAAAGTATCGTAGGGGAGTTACCTTCATATCTAAAGGATTCCTCTGCGGTACTAAACCTTTTTGCGAAATTCAAATGGAAAAGCTCGTACAGATGGCTGACGTGTGACGTACAAGACCTGTACACCAGCATTCCCCATGTAAAGGGCATTGCAGAAGTTGAGGATTACCTGAGACGAGAATCTAAAATCACAGATCTAAATAGATGGTTTATCATACAAGCCATAAAATATGTGCTTAGCCATAATTATTTCCTTTTTCTTTCCCAGTTCTTCCTGCAGGTTTGCGGAACTGCAATGGGCACACGTTTTGCCCCCAGCTTCGCAAACCTGTATATGGGGAACTGGGAAGAAACTTTCATCTGGCAGGAGAATCCATTCCTGAAACATATAGTGATATGGCGTCGCTATATAGATGACATTCTCTGTGTGGGGGAGGGTGATGAAGAATCAATAGATAAATTTATGAAATACATCAATCATAATGACCATAATTTGGTATTCACCCATGTAACACACACGGAGAATGTCAGCTATCTATATCTGGATTTAAAGGCCTCGGAGGCAGAAGGGGTAACAACTAAAACCTTCTTTAAAAAGGTAGATACGAATAATCTCCTACTGGCCTCCAGTAATCATAAAAGAACTTGGATTAGTAACATACCTGGAGGTCAGTTTATGAGAATAAAGAGAAACTGCAGCAATGAGGCAGACTTTGAACTACAAGCCCAATTTCTGTTCTTAAGATTCTTAGAAAGAGGATACAACTATAAACAACTTATGCTGGAACTAGAAAAGGTTAGAAAAATAGATCGGAATAAACTGTTGGTACAAAAAAAGAAAAGTCCTTTAAATGTTGATGAAGACCGGATAGAAGTTCCATTCATTACTAACTATAATTCTATGCACAGACAAATAGAAGGAGTCATAAAAAAGTATTGGGGGATTATATCTACAGACCCCATTCTTAGTGGACACATAAACACATCTCCCAAATTTATCTACAGGAAGGCACGCAGCTTAAAAGACACACTAGTCCCGAGTGACATTGGGAAAACTGTAAAAAATAGAGGTGCCCAATCCTGGATGAGTAATAATATAGTAGGGAACTTCCCATGTGGGAGATGCTGCATATGCAAACTCCTACATGCTGAACGCAAAACATTTAAATCAAATATAGATCATAAAGTGTATAATATTACTGAATTTATCAATTGTAATACAAGATTCTTAGTGTACTTATTAGAATGCCCCTGCGGCCTGCAATATGTAGGCCGCACAAAACGTTGTCTGAAAACACGTATCCAAGAGCACGTGAGAAATATCAAACATGCACTACAGACTCATAGTGTAAGTCGTCATTTCTCGACCCACCACAACAAAGACCCCTCATCCCTGACCTTTAAAGGGATTAAAACCATTCCCCAAAATAGACGTGGAGGAGACAGAATAAAAGATATATCTGTCCAAGAAACTTATTGGATCCACCAATTGAAGTCTTTAGGTCCTAAAGGTCTAAATGAGAACATAGACCTATGGTGTCTATACTAAACAATATGCATAAATAGGCCCCATATAATTATGTGTCTCCTATCAGCTTAGTACTTGACCCTATGTATAAGATCTGGACAACATCTGTGATACCCATTCATATTAAATATAAAGCAATAATTCCTGTATGTGTTATTAACACTTGTTTGTTTTATTTCAGAGCCTTTGAAATATTCACAATCATTGGCATTTTTATTAATGTGTTTTTAAGTTGAATTTATATAATAAAAAATGTATTGTGTTTTAACCATACCCCTGGACCAGCACTGAAAAGGTCAACCCACCAGAGCACATTAAGAAGTAAGCACTTCAAACACCCACACCTGTGGGATGATGCCTAGTGAGGATCAGATTGGTGTAGATACCTCTGATTTTGACCAATCAGCGGCGGTCTAAGGGTATAAATATGTTCTTAACCTAGTTCAATTTATCCCTGAAGAAGAAGCTTATGCTTCGAAACGCGTTGGATAAGATTTTTAAAAGTCCTAGAACTGTATCTCCACACTCTGCGTGGTTTATCTCCATTGGACTGATTTCATGCAAAGAGCTGCACTCGGCATACTGCAGTAAAGCTACCATCACGCTTTACACCCCAACCTCCCTTTGCGGCCGGTCGCAAAACCCCGCGGGACACGTGACCTACCAACACAGTGCTCTGAGGTGCAGTGGCAGTCGGAGGCAGATCCGAGGAGTGAGCGGTAGTGATGGCAGCGATTGGGGAAGGATATCGATCAGGATACAGCACCGCAGCGGAGGTTCCATACTACAACCGTGGTAGCTTGTCCTGGATGCTGTGAGAGAGAACTCCTGAGGCCTGGAGGCGGCAGTGCGGCGTGTGGTAAACTCATGTATTGCACATGAAATGCTTATTACCCACTAATCTGATGTACGCAGATATTATACCCTAAATAATATACACCCATAATTTTACAAACTTCACTATGTGCGTTTGCGCTCTTGTCTTTCTTTGTGTTTCAGTTGCCTAGGGGTTTTACCCCTGTTCACATAGCTGCAGATCACCCATCGATTTAGAGGTTGTATTATGTTATAAAATTAACACAACGGTGGTGAAGGGTTTAAACATTAGAAATAATAATTTGCACACTCTATCTGTTTTGTTCTACTGTAACAATGGTAAATGGTATTTGGAACCAAGGCTACATTTCGAAAGCTACAAATGACAGAGCTACAGATCCAAACCAACTCCAATACCATCCTAGCCCCTGTCACTACTTTTAAATATTTGGGCATATGGTTTGACTCCCACTTAACATTTGGTTGCACATTGATAACCTGACATCCAAAACCTATACTAAACTGGTGTACTTCATAGGAACAAATCCTCCCTAAGCCAACTGGTCAGAAAGCGCATCACAAAGCAGATGCTAATACCAATTATAGACTGTGGGAATATAGTATATGGCAAAGCACTCCAACCCCACCTTAGCAAACTAGACACCCTCTATAATTCAATATGCCGCTTTGTCCTCTAATATAACTATAACACACATCACTGTGAAATGCTCAAAGAACTAGATTGGTCATCACTTGAGTCTAGGCGCAAAGTCCATCTCTCCTGTTTTACCTTCAAATACTTTCTGGGAAAGCTACCCATCTATCTGAACAAGCTCCTCACCCCTAATACATGCAGCACTAATCACCTGAGATCTGACTCCAAGGGACTTCTCATGGTCCTAACTTGTATGTGGCCGCTCCGCTTTCTCTTACCGTGCACCCCACAACTGGAACAATCTACCTGATACTCTCAAAGCCACAAGGCTAGCTACGGTAATGAAGGGTTAAGCCACAGTACCTGGTTTATTGGGGGTAGAGGGGGATGGGGGTACTGGTCCAGGGTGGGTGTTTAGGCCTACCAGTAAGATTGGGGGTATTAGTTAGCAGCAGTAGTAGCGATGATCAGGGCACTCAAACTGAATTCAGGACAGCTACTAAATGAAAAAAAATTGAAGAGAAAGGGTGCTAGTATGTGCAAAAATAGAAAGGCTTTATTTGAAACAAAAGTAAGTGGTAGACATGACAGAAATGGGTCCTCCCACGCGTTTCACGCAAGTGTTGCGCTTTCTCTGCAGGAGAAGTTAACCCCTTCATTACCACAGTGGTGGTAACCGCTATGGTAATGAGGTGTTAACCCCTCCCACTACCCACCAGGTAGGCCTAACGACCCACCCTGGGCCAATCCCCCATTCACCCACCCCCTCTACCCAGTGGTGGGATTCAGAAATTTTAGGAACCGGTTCTCTCTCACCTTACCGCCCAAACACAGAGAACCTGAATGGAACCCGGAGACCCAAACCCGGGGCACCGGAACCTAACTCTGTCCAAGCTCAGAGAGCCTAAACCAAACCGGGGAACCTGCACCAACCCCGGGGGAACCTGGAAACCACAGAAAATGTGAAGAACATTCGGTCCGCTTCGCCCACTAACCCCTACTCCCCCAGGTTATAGGACCCTGCAGTTTAACGTAGCCGCACTCACCATCCTTTCCGCGACTCTTCCAGTTACATGGGGCAACTACGTCACCAAGCCAGGAATGTGTTTCGTGCCGAGAAGCGGCAGAGCGTTTGTGCAACTGGACTGTGCAGCATTCCATCCCCTGTCGCTGCCCCGTGAAGCCAAAAGTTGCCCTAACAACAGACTGGTAAGAACAGCGCATAGGTACAGCTAGGCTTAAACCCCATTGGTTCCACGCATCACTGACAGGTTTGCAAATGGGCTCCGGCTGAAGGACCCAGCCAGCCTGCTGACATCCGGTAAGACCTCCTCTTCCGGTCCCGCCGTCGGACGCGACCACGGGAGCAACACTGGTGAGAGGAACAATACCGGACGATCGGGCTGATGCTGGGCTGTTTTCAAAGCTGTATCGTGAGTGTTATTTTGTTTTTGTACCTAATAAATCTTATTTGCTCACTCACCGAGTTCGGCCCTTTTCGTTCAATTTGGGCACCCAGGAGAGAAGCAACTCACATACTGCCTCCACTAGGAGGGTGAGAAAGCTATCCATTGCTTCTAGCAGCATTCCGTGAAGGAAAGACTGCACACTAGACTCTGCTAATCAGCCCCATTATCCCTTTTAACCCCAGACCAACAGCAGGCTACACAAACACACAGAAGCCCTGCTAGTCATCCACATATAGCACATATTTTGCATCTGCCCACAAATAGCTCAATAAACCACACAATTTTATTTAAGAATTTTATTTAAGAAATTTTCTCTTTTTAAAATATTTTTAATAATATCAATTATTTTAAAGGAAAACTTTTTTACTCTCTATTGTACTGTTTGGCTACCAACACACTAATTCCGTGTGCCATATCTTCTTATCTCTATGTTTGAGCAAAATCCCGTGCGCTGACCAACCCTCCATCTCCACTGCAACTACAAGAAGATTCCGGGCTTTATCTTCTCTACTGGTCCAGCTGCAGAAAACAACAAGGGCAAGTATACACTACCCTTTCTTTGGTTACACATTACCACACAGGCAGCATCACAAGCCTATACAAATAGGGAGCGCCCCAACCTCTTTTCTTTTTGTCACAGGATACACAGACAGGCAGGACACAGCCTCACTGCTCTCTACAACTTGCTTTTCCTCCGCTCTTTGCCCCCACCTCCAGACTCCTGCCACCTCCTCCTGATTGGCTGCTGCTGTATAATGCAGCCAATCAGGGTGCATCAAGCTGCCCAGACCCCTAGCAGAAGCCCTGCTCTCTCCCTCCTTGCACCGGTTCGGCGAACTTGGGAAATTCTAAGTACAGGTTTGCACGAACCGGTGCGAACCGGCTGAATCCCACCACTGCCTCTACCCCCAATAAATATTAAAATACAATAACCCTACTACCCACCACCTCTACCCCAACCCTCACCCCAACACATACAGTACCCAGTTTCTCTATCCATCTGCATGAAGGTATGTTGGGGTTGGATCGCAAAGTATTGGATTATGTATCCATAGGTACAGGTGAATTACTGGTGTAGGACTGTGCTACTCGGGGAATATTTTATTCTAAGTTTTAACTCTCTTATATATACTTTTCACCTGTTTCGTCGTATTGATATCCTAATAAACATTTATTATTTTCATTTTAACAGGTTAGACTCCTTTTGCCATATAGCCCTGCCTTTTGTGGGTGACTGGCATCAGTTAGGCTCCTCTAAGGATTACTATATCCTCCCTACTATTCATTATTGTTGCACCATGAGTGCGTACTAAGAAGGGACTTATGTGACCTCGGTCAACATCTTTTTGCTTCTACTAGAATCCTGCATGCAATAGGAATCATATACTCTACACATCATCTTGGAACTTAACCAAGTGATGATATAGACAGCACTCTAAAACAATTATTGAAGTTAATAGAAGTGGTACAACGTTTGCAGTCCTCCTACTCCCAAGGTGCTGGAACACTGAACCACTGGAGCCCTCTGAAATACTTCCTCATCATGAAGTCATCACATGGACACCGCGTTGCTCCGAAAGGACCAATAGGAATTGACGTCACTTCGCCAGCCAATAGGAGCAACGCAACTGCTGGGGGATCCTGGACTGTTTTCTGGACTGTATGCTGCACCCCCTGTGAGGTTACATTCATTCCATTTGCCCATTTGCATTGATGCATTTTGTCTATATGGAGATTTGTACAGGGAATAGGGAAGTACCACTGGACAGTTTGTGTCTTCTGGGAACGGGCCTGAAGAAGGGGTTCTTACCCCGAAACGTTGCAGCCCCCTTCCCCTGTACTTTTTACGTTGTTGTTTTTCCCACCCCACCCCATCCCTTCCTTCCCTCCCTTGTTTTTTCTCCCATTTTCCTTAGATGTGTTGTGATTTTGTTTTTCACTTACATCCCATGTGGATTTGTGTTTTGGTTGCTCATTAAAACCTTTTTTGACTTATTCCCCCTTTTTCGCCTTTTGTATGTTGGGAACAATAGATTTTTGTATCATCTTGGAACTGTTTTACTTTACCGGTAATCTGCTAATTCTACTAGAATGCACATTAAACTAGAGTCATGGATGCATTCAAATATACACCCTGAGGAAGGTCCTGTTTGTGGGTCCGAAACGTTGGTGAATTGTGTCTTTTTTACAATATATATTCTACAAATCGTAACCTGAGTGCTGTCTGCTGATTCCCGTGCGAACGGTATCGTATGTTTTTATATATATATATATATATATATATATATATATATATATATATTATTTTTTTGCATTATAATACATTCTAATATTAATGTACACATTATATAGGACTTTTTAAAAAGCCATATAGGACTAAAGTCAAAAGCATTGCTATCCAATATGACAAAAGATATTGGGTATATTTATTAAGAAACACTTTGCTCTAAGGTACTTTATGGAACATACTAAGGTGTCCTGTGGCCCCATTTAGTACATCTGGGCCATAATATTAAATTTGCCAATGCAAGTGACATTGCTCATTTTAAAATTAGACAAGAAGCACGGCGTTTGGGGCTCTATATAGCAAGAGTGGTTTTATAACACACTTTTTTTTTAGAAGAATGACAAATATGATTATTTTAGTGACTTGTATAAACAATATACTTAATTTATAGTACACACAGTACTAGAGAGATCGCTGAGCAGTAAAATGGACAACAATGCAGCTACCAGCAAGAATCTATTAACCTTATTGTTGCAAATAGTTAGCAGTGAAACTGCCGCTAGCTTAAATTCATTGATAATTATATAAGCATTTGATAAATTGGTTAATGGGCTCTCCATTTACTTACAGCACTGCTCTCTGAATTTCACTTACACAGCATGGGAATTATTTAATAATGCACCTGCACAGGAAGCCTGTCCATTGTTTTTCTTTTCAAGTTTGGCTTTCTTTAGAAAATTGTTGGTTTGCGAAAGAGCGAGAGAGAGCGAGAGAGAGCGATAGAGAGAGAATTTCACTTACACACTATGGGAATTATTTACTAATGCACCTGCACAGGAAGCCTGTCCATTGTTTTTCTTTTCACATTTGCCTTTCCTTAGAAGACTGGGGAGAGGGAGAGAAAAGAGAGAGGGAGAGAAAATCTGCTAATTAGGATATGCAACGTATATTCAAACCCCATGTTTTAGAGTCTTTGGGTGAGACATGCTGAATGACAAGTTATTTTAAGTTATCGCAAAGTTGTGCTAACGTAACATGGCATTAAGCATATGCTAATGAGATAAATAATGGCTGTTATTTAGCTTTGTCACTATGTGCTTGTAACGATGCTCGTCTCAAGCAGGAAACGGACCCGCAGGGCTGAGGTGGGAATATGAAAGAACGGACCTGAGCCGAGGGACTGATAGATAAGTGAGTTGTAAGCCGAAGGTCAGGGCTGGCAGCAGAGTTGCGTAGTCGGTGATGATGCAGAGGTCGAGGCTGAAATCAAGGTTATCCAAAGAAAAAAGATTGCGTGACGCACAGCAGTGGAGAGACAGGTCTTAATGAATGAAGAATTATTTTATTTAAGCTGCATTAAAAAACGGTGGAGGGTGCAAGGCTTGCACCCTCCACCATTTTTTAATGCAGCTTAAATAAAGTAATTCTTCATTCATTAAGACCTGTCTCTCCACTGCTGTGCGTCACGCAATCTTTTTTCTTTGGATTATCTCTGTACTTTGGACTTGACTGCACGCCTGAGGAAACCGCAGGGGATTCTACAATAATAGTGAGTACCTTTATTACTTATGGGCCATCCTAATGAGGAGGGGGAAGATGCCAACATGCCACCCCTAACCCACAGGGAATTATTGAGCCTGATATAGGTACAGGACTGTGTATTGGATTATCAATTATGGATCAGAATCCCCACATGTGGTCATCTCTTTGATCAATTTATACAGCATTGGACCAGGCACTTGAGCACCCACTCAACACCTGTATGAAATCAAGGTTAGTCGAGGTACGTGAGCCAGGTCTGGTAACGTGTAGACCAGGGTTTCCCAAACTTTTTTTTCCGTGACCCGGTTATTTTTGAACTTCTCCTTCGTGACCCACTAAAAAATTTATAGGGCCTGCACAGACACACACACAGCCACTGATACACACACACACACAGCCACTGATACACACAGACACACACACAGCCACTGATACACACACACACACACACACAGCCACTGACACACGCAGCCACTGACACACACACAGCCACTGATACACACACACGCAGCCACACAGAGACACTGCTACACACACACACACACTGATACACACACAGAGACACTGCTACACACACACACAGACACTGATACACACACACAGACACTGATACACACACACACAGACACTGATACACACACACATACACTGATACATACACACACTGATACACATAGACACTGATACACAGACACTGATACACACACACATACCCTGATACTGATACACACACAAACACACACACTGATATATACACACACACAGACACTGATACAGATACACACAGACACACACACACACACACACTCGCTCTCCCCTATACGCACACAGACACAAACAGTGAATTACAGGCAATGACGGATGTGAGTGACTGGAGGGGGGGGGGGCAGGGACTGGGTGGGTGGGAGGAGGGAGGGACTGGGTGGGTGGGAGGAGGGGGGGACTGGGTGGGTGGGAGGAGGGGGGGACTGGGTGGGTGGGGGGAGGGGGGACTGGGACTGGAGGGGAGGGGGGACTGGGACTGGGTGGGTGGGAGGGGGGACTGGGACTGGGTGGGTGGGAGGGAGGACTGGGACTGGGTGGGAGGGGGGACTGGGACTGGGTGGGTGGGACGGGGGACTGGGACTGGGTGGGTGGGACGGGGGACTGGGACTGGGTGGGATGGGGGACTGGGACTGGGTGGGTGGGAGGGGAGGGGGGACTGGGTGGGAGGGGGAGGGGGGACTGGGTGGGAGGGGGAGGGGGGACTGGGTGGGGGGGAGGGGGGACAGGGGGGGACTGGGAGGGGGGACTGGGACACATGGGTGGGAGGCAGTGACTGGGTGGGTGTGTGGGAGATGGTGGGTGAGTGACTGGGTGGGTGGGAGACAGTGGGTGGGTGGGTGACAGTGACTGGGTGGGTGGTTGACAGTGACTGGGTGGGTGGTTGACAGTGACTGGGTGGGTGGGTGACAGTGACTGGGTGGGTGGGTGACAGTGACTGGGTGGGTGGGTGACAGTGACCGGGTGGGTGGGTGACAGTGACTGGGTGGGTGACAGTGACTGGGTGGGTGGGTGACAGTGACCCTTGACAGTAACTGGGTGGGTGGGTGACAGTGACAGGGTGGGTGACAGTGACTTGACAGTGACTGGGTGGGTGGGTGGATGACAGTGACTGGGTGGGTGGGTGACAGTGACTGGGTGGGGTGACTTACCTTGCCGCCGGACGCTTTCCCCTGCTGCCCCCGATATCCCCTGCTGCCCCCGATATCCCCTGCTGCCCGGGACGGGAGGTGGTCTTGGGGGCACAGGAGGTGGGCTCGGGAGGGGGTGCCACGGGAGGTGAGCTCGGGAGGGTGTGCCACGGGAGGTGAGCTCGGGAGGGGGTGGCACGGGAAGTGAGCTCGGGAGGGGGTGGCACGGGAGGTGAGCTCGGGAGGGGGTGCCACGGGAGGTGAGCTCGGGAGGGGGTGGCACGGGAGGTGAGCTTGGGAGGGGGTGGCTCGGGAGGGGGTGCCACGGGAGGTGAGCTCGGGAGGGGGTGGCACGGGAGGTGAGCTCGGGAGGGGGTGGCACGGGAGGTGAGCTCGGGAGGGGGTGCCACGGGAGGTGAGCTCGGGAGGGGGTGGCACGGGAGGTGAGCTCGGGAGGGGGTGGCATGGGAGGTGAGCTCGGGAGGGGGTGGCATGGGAGGTGGGCTCGGGAGGAGGTGCCACGGGAGGTGAGCTCTGGAGGCGGGTCGCGTGACGAAGCGGGCCGCAGAGGAGCTGGTACTTCATCCTCCGTCCCACGTTGGGAGCGGGAGGGAGGAAAAGAGCGGGCCCTGCTTGCCCTGCGCATGCGCGCGGGACCGCGGGGGGAATCGCTGCCATTTTTTTTAACTGGAGCGGGGGGCGGACGGGGGAGGGCGGACGGGAGACACTGCGCGGCCAGCCTCGCTGCGACCCGGCAATTTTGGTGCCGTGGCCCGGTCCCGGGTTGCGACCCACCATTTGGGAAACGCTGGTGTAGACAATAGGTGAGCACGTTGCATGTACTCAGCATGAACTGAAACTTTGCTCTGCAACTTCCTGCTAACAGGGCTGTCCTTTTAAAGGAAGTTGCCAGGAGCAAAAATGGATGATCCAGCCATAGAGGGCGAGCAAGAGCAAAATCCTGAACCTGAATGTGAAAACCCAGAAAGGATTTTGCCAAACCTCATAAAACCCCCTTTCCCCCCTCCAGACTCGATCTCCAGATGATTTAACCCGGGTTTGTCAGGGAACCTCCGGTGGAAACCTCGGATCAAGGAGGAAGCATGAACATCACTAGCCTACACCCAAGAATTCTCCTCTGGACCGTATCCCCTCCAAGATACAAGGTACTGGAGACTGCCTCAAGATCCACAGGAATCCAGAATCCGACGAGCTGCATACTCCACTTGGCCTTCTACCTGGGAATGTGGGAGCAGAAGAGGAGTTGTTGCAGACCACTGCCTTTAGGAGAGACACATGGAAGACAGGAGAAATCTTTTGGGTATCTGGTAATTCCAATTTAAACGTGACCGGATTTACTTGTGTCGCAATCTTGTAGGGACATATAAACCTGGGTCAGAGCTTCAGGAAATAAATCTTCAGACGGATGTTCCTGGTAGATACGTGATCTCCAACCTGGAACTGCAGAGCTGAACGCTGACACTTATCCGTGTGAACCTTCTGCTGAAGGGAGGCTTTAGTTACATTAGCATGAATCTTCCTCCAATGAGACTGTTGCTCCTGGACCTTGTCATCCACCGCAGGAACTCCAGATAGAGAGACGAACGATGGAAGAGTAGAAGAAACTGCCGAAATAGTCTGAGACGGTGGAATGACTCCTGGAAACAAGTTGATTGGACCATCGAATGCCCGATGCGGTGGTAACCTCTTGGCTTGCTTCTTGTTGAAAACATCCCCCAAATCCTGGTATGTGAGGGGAAGACCATCGGTGAGAGATACAGATGACAGCGGCGAGTCAGAGCTGTGGTGAGGTGTAGACAAGCAAGTCCCATGACATCGCTGGCCCCAGGTGGTCACTTGCCCCGTTTACAAGTCAACTGTAGGGTTGTGGGCACGCAAGCAAGGGAGACCTAACACTATAGATGCTGAAGGTGTGTTGATTACCGTGAAACGGAGTAGCTCCCTATGTAGAACTCCAATGTTCACTACCACGGGAATGGACTCCTGGGTGATGGTACCGGATCCTAAGGGTCTTCCGTCAATCGCCGCAATCTTTAACGGAATCTCCAAAAAGCGAAGGAGAATTGCATGCTGTTTGGCGAATGAAAGATCGAGGAAGTTACCACTGCTCTGGAATCCGTGAAGGCCTGAGTAGAGACTGAGGCTGAACCTCAGGAGATGAATACCTGCAGAAGAATCCGGGAAGGCACTGAGGGAGGAAGGATGGTAGCGATGTCCAGTGAATCCTCTTCCAACTTCACTGGACATGGGCATTTTCCCGGTCCTGCATTGATCGGGCAGTCATGGATCTAGTGGTCCTGGGACCCACAATACAGGCACAAGCCCAAGGTATGCCTCCTACTTCTCTCCTGTTCTGACAGTCTGGTAGTACCCAGCTGCATAGGCTCGTCATCTGGAGGGGCGGAGGAACGAAGTTTGGGGCCAACCGAGTAGTCGGGCTCCTAACAGCACGCAACTTCTCGGGCAGGCATTCCTGCATTCTGAGATCGATCCGTACACCAAGAGAAATTAACTCCTCAAGGTCCTTAGGGAGGTCCCGGAAGGTCAGCTCATCCTTTAAGTGCTCCGATAGTCCCTGCCAAAAGGCCGCTACTTGAATTTCATTATTCCAGCCGGTCTCAGCTGCGAGGGTGCGAAACTCAATGGCGTATTGGCCTACCGTGCGAGTCCCCTGGCAAATCTGCAGGAGTAAAGCTGATGCTGAAGATACTCTTCCTGGAGCGTCAAACACCAACTTGAAGGCATGGCTGAAGGCAGAAGAATCACTGAACAGGGGTGAATCCTTCTCCCAGAGTGGAGAGGCCCAAGTCAGTGCCTCGTCAGTGAGAAGAGAAACAATATAGGCCACCCGGGCTCGGCGCGTGGTGAACATGGACGGTTGTAATTCAAATTGGATAGAGCATTGATTAATACAGGGGAGCACAAACTATTTGAGCTGAGCCCCCCTGCCTTCTCCACCTCGCTTTCACGCCCCTTCACCTTACTAGCGTGAAACGCGTAAGAGGACTGCTCCTATTCATCTACTGATGTTGTGTCTGACTCCTTCACGAAAATAAATCCTTAGTTTTAATAAGCATTTTCACTGGTTCCCATTTTTTGGAGCGGTGCTCTTCCTCAACTGGTTGCTTGTCTTCTTGGGATTACCAATTGCTTCTACATCTCATTATATGTTCAACATGTACCTCCCCAATTCTTAATGACACTCACCAAGTTGCATGCTAGGGCAGACGTACTAGGTCTTCTATATTGTATAACACAAACAGATATGTAACGCAATCACTTTGTATATGTTAGGAATGTGAGCACACAGCACCTCAGGCGGAGCTCACGGCTCTCTCCTTATACTGCTCAGACCCTTCCACTACAACCACGCAAGCCCCCTTCACCTTCATCACTTACCCCTCGGCATGGTGGGACGCTCCACGAGGTTCTTCCTCCATGCTCTGCGCCACAGCCGTCAGCGCGGAATCGCGGCCCCGCACGCACCCCATGTTGCTTCCTCTCATGCACACGTCGGACTTACAGTGCACACACAAAAGCCCTTGAACCTATCCCCACTCAGGCTCCGCCCCCAAACACCGCACGGTTACAATCTTGCTGAGTGTGACCTGAGCTCTAAGAACAGCGTCCAATGCACTGAAGCTCCCTGGGCCCCTCCAGGCACGCCCCCTCTCCTGGTTGGCTGTTCCAGCTTTATATACCCTCTCTGTTCTGTGCTTCCTTGCTCGTCATAGTTTTTGTATGGGTTTTTCACAGTGCTTGTTCTTTGTTTCTCTCGGTTTTGACGCTGCTTGGCAGACTACCCCCTTTGGCTCTCGACTTCGGATTGTTCCTGTTTACGTACCTTCTGGCTCCCTTCGACCACGGCACTCATCTCGATCCCTCCATACGTCTCCTACCCCTGATCTCGGCAACGGCAACGACCATTCTTCTGGGAAAACGGTACCGGCAAGTATTCACGCAATACACCCCATCTGGTCTGGCACCATCTAATACCACAACCCGGACACGTCCCTCGCTCTGTCGGTGTGTGTATTCATACCTGCCACCTCAGTTCTAGTGACAGGTCTGGTCTGCGGGCTACTCCGGCGTAACAGTATATAAGTAATAGAGGCTCATAATAATTATCACGATTTTGGGTTGACCTGACTGCTAGGTATTGTAATCAACTGGCAGAGCACACAGGTTAATAAATGGTACTTTATTCAGCCGGAGTCAACAGTAAGCAACACATGCAAACACTACAATAATCCCCACAAACAGGGAGATACGGAGGAACTAACGCTCGCTAGGTGAAGCATGCTGCCAAAGCTAGCTTACCCTGGATGCCACCTCGAAAATCCATTCCAGTTCCCAGGTACAATGGAAGACCACCCTAGGTCCACACAGTTCAGTTCGGTACAAGAACTGTGGAGCTCTGATCAGCGTCGTCTTCCCAACCTCCATTTAGAAACACAGAGAACTGAGTGCAGACCAATCAGCTGAATCCCTTTAATCTGCTGAGCCAATCCAGAGTGAGGGGACATCAGGAACAGACCAATCAGGAGGGGGCAGAACCAGTGCCTTAGGACAGGCTGAGGGGTGGGGCCTAGGAGTGTGGGAAATTAGCATTCAAGAATAGGTACCACGCCGATGGGGCTAGGACTGAAATGCTTGTCCCTGAGTTCAGCGCCAGGCCTCCCACAGAGATAGACACCTCACTGCCAGGGACAGATCAATGCTCCGACCTTGCAGTGTGTACTCTCCCAGCAGATCACCAAAAGAAAGAGACTGACTGATGAAACTGTGCAGGTGTGATCCCGCAAGGGATGGGTTAAAGTTTGAATGCAGAATAGAGTTAGTTTGAGGAAGGTCAGCAATATTATCCTAACAAGCTATAGACAAATACAGCTACAGGGAACTTTAAATAATTGAATAAGGTCTATAAACAATTGACCTTCTCTGAAGATAAGACTTTTGCAAACATGATTATCTGGACTAACCCAAAACACATTAAAGGCCATCCATCCCCCTGCACTAAGCCACAGAAAGGAGATAACAGGAAAGTGCTGACAAGAAGATACAGCTAGGGTGTGGGGAAAATTGAGTATGCATGATGTAAGAATGAAGTAGAAATACTGTTTTCTTCAAGTGTGTGTGTGTGTGTGTGTGTGTGTGTGTGTGTGTGTGTGTGTGTGTGTGTGTGTGTGTGTGTGTGTGTGTGTGTGTGTGTGTGTGTGTGTGTGTGTGTGTGTATACCATAATACTGAGAAGTCAGATAAGACAGTTGGCACTCCAATAGGTGCTTGTAAGCCACAGGTACACGTCTCATATAGAGAATGTAGTTATACGTTACCTTTCCGAGGACTGGTAAACAAGAGACAGCACTCTATGTTGAAAATCAAAGTGTATTAGTGATAGCAAAAATACATCCAGAAACCCAATGTTTCGGTCCAACAGAATGGGACCTTCCTGATTAAATTTTCATTATTTTTAACCCGCCTCCAGTCCGGATTTTTTTGCAGTGCTTACCCCATTCTCCATTATTGTTCTTGCCATCGTGGGAGTGATGCACGCCTATGGAACAGATCCATTTGAGATTTATCATTCACACCAGTGAGTACTTCTGTATGACTATTGCTGTTTATGGGCCAGTGTGGGATATTCTTTGGCAGTTGGAGGATTACATAGGATGAGGATAAGGGAGGTCAGCATATCAGGGGGGTGCTTTACTGTTAGCATTTATTACCTTTCCCCTGTTCCCCCCTCCTCCATCCCCTTTTACTCTGCCATATCGTGGACACATCAGGTTGGAGCCACATCACAGCTGTCAATAGTTTATTATATCCGTTCCGCTTTTCTACCTTATTACGACTTTGGATTACATTATTACGGAGGAATATTTGTAGCACCCCGGGGGAGTCTAGCCCCATCCGTGAACATTACAATGGATTAAGCCAAAAATGTATATATAAATATATTTGTCTTGACCAGGTGTTTGCTCCCCTCACACTGACACAACACTGTTCTATTATCCTAATTGTGTGCTGTGCTATTAAATTTACTTTGAGAAACTTCTCTGTGTCAAACTCACCTTCCTTCAGTGCATACTTCCCTGGCTCCCCATTATCCCTTAGCAGAGAACCTGGCTCCACGCAAAGGCTATCCCCCTGACTCATTGTATGCCTGGTACACAGCCCTGGTTACTGGCCTAGCATACAAAGGCTATCCCCCTGACTCATTGTATGCCTGGTACACAGCCCTGGTTACTGGCCTAGGTATACAATGAATTCCACAGATAACTCAAAGTGCAAAACATGTATCAACATATAAAAAGGGTCAGTTTACACATTACCAGAGTTGTAACATTTTCCAACCAAGGGATTGCCCATTAACCCATGTAGTGGGTCACCATATTAACTGGCAGAAGCAGCAACAGGCGTAACCTTTCTTTGGGATTGCCATACTGCTCGTCCCGTCACACTAATGTACTGTACTCAGCCAGTCGGTGATTAGCCTGGCTTTATTCAAGATGTCTGGCTGCTACTTCTCTGTGGTTTTATACTGGACTCATGTACCACCAGGATGTTGTTTCTATCCCATCATTATGTGAATTTTAATAGAATTATAAAGCACACTAGCATTGTTTACTATTTAAAATATTTTCTATTAGTTCCAGTGATCTCTTGAAATCAATTAAAATGCAAGAATGTAAACATAAGTGCTTGTAGTGTCAAACCTTAGTTGGTAATTACTGCCAATTAACTGATAAATTGAAGCCATAATCACCTAATTTGTACAGTAAGCTGAGAGGTTTACATCGTGATAATGTTTTATCCCCTTGTGATAAAAATAAATGAGTTATTACAGAATATCAGTCAATTTCAAAAGCATTAAACAATAGATAATATGCTATTGTTAGCAGTTTTTAAAAGACTTTGATTAAATTGTGCAGCAAAGTTAGATACTACAGTACCTAGAAGCACGAGTGTGATGCTACTTAATATATTTACATTTTTTAATTAACCAAAAAGGTTCTATTCAGTCATC
This sequence comes from Ascaphus truei, assembly GCF_040206685.1. NCBI lineage: Eukaryota > Metazoa > Chordata > Amphibia > Anura > Ascaphidae > Ascaphus > Ascaphus truei. The sequence continues at coordinate 79,524,588 of NC_134490.1, read as the reverse complement.
ATAATTATTGCTATGCTATAAATATATATATTTAAGATGGGAAGAGTATAATCAATAGTGTAATTCCTTACTGAAAGTAAGTAATTCAGCATACATAAGTTTTGTAGAGATAGAAGTCTCTAAGTCCAGGCTCCGTTACCCGGTCTCGCTCTGGGTATTTTGACGCTTTGGCGGCCATGTTTGTATGTGACTCCCTGTGATTTAAAGACGTGGATCCAATAAACAAAAATGACAAAATCCAGTGACCTCTTTTTTAGTACACCAAGCCGTTTGTACACATCTCTTTATCCTTTCGTTGATTGATTTTGCGCCTCTGAATCACTTTGCATACCGCAAGGGCCTTATTTAATAATTTTATTCAATTGTTCCAGGGGCCTGATTGAACCTGGTCGCGGGTTGTGTTTGGTACGCTGGCCTTAGTTTGGACGTGTGTGTGTGTGTGTGCTGTGTGGTGTGTGTGTGTGTGTGTATAGTATATGTTTATACTGTAGTTAGCTTATGTGGCACTTCACAGATTACTTTTTTTATTCACCTGGGCCTCAACTAAACTTTTTTACTTGAGGCCCAGAGAGACTGGTGTATACTGGTGTATACTGGTGTATACTGGTGTATACTGGTGTATACTGGTGTAGAGACTGTACAACCCTTAGACACTGATTTTCTTTTTCTTTGTTACTTTTGATGTAACAAGTTTGTGCACATGCATCCAGAGGCAGAACTAGGTATTTTGCTCCCAGAGCAAGTTCAACCAAGTGTGGCACCCACAATTTATAGAATCCCCCCTACATCTCGTCTTCTTCTCCTCCCCTGCTCACTCTCTCTCGCCACCTTTATCTCTCCCCTTTCTCTGTTCCACCTTTCTCTATTTTCTCTCTCCCTCACTCTCTCTCTCCCCCCTTTCTATCTCCCCTTTTTTCTCACTCCCCCTTTTTATCTCTTAACCTATTATCTCTCCTCGTCTCCCTGTCCCATTATTTCGTCCTCCCCATTCTTTCTCCCCCCATAATCAATCCCCACCTTCCTCTGCCCATTCTCTCTCATCCCATTCTCTCTCCCTTCCCTCCCCCATTTTCTCCATCCTCCCCTCCATTCTCTCCTCCTTCCCCACTTTCTCTCCTCCCTCCCGCCATTCTCTCTCCGACCATTCCCCCCACCATTATCCTTCCCCCCCCTCTCAGTTAAAAGTCCCTACCTGTGGAGCAGATGTGGGTCCGTCTTGGCAGCAGACATCGGAAGTTGTGACTGACTTCTGGGTTTGACCACTGGGGCAAGTCCTGCACCCCTTTGCCACCACCATCCTCTTCCACTTCTCTCCTCTACCACCACTGCCATCCTCTTCCTCCCCCTCCTTCATGTGCCCTCTAATATGGTGCCCGGGCCAGCTGCCCCGCTCGTCCCCCTTCCCAGTTCTGCTTCTGCATGCATCCCACATGGAAATTGAATTCGAATTCAGACAGTACACTGATAAACAATAAACATTATTCCGCTCACCCAATTGATTTTCTCCTTTTACTGATACATTGTAATGTTGCTCGTGACAAACCCTAACTAAAAACCCTATATCTCAGCGCTCATACCAATAATGTGTGTGAATGAAAATAATGGTGTAATTACTAAAAAAAACAATATAGTGAATGTTGGTGAAGCTGCCGTGGGAAACCCTCTGTGCAAACACCTACCTCTTGGCATCAAGCCGCCACCACCACCCGAGCTGGCTACAAAATATCCCACAGGGCCAGGCCCTTAGAATTAAGAGAAACTGTTCTCAGGAACATATATGTAAAGAATAACTCAATACCCTTAGGGATAAATTCATTGAAAGGGATTATAATAGAAATAGGGTTAACCAGGCCATTCTTAACGTAAAAGATATTGATAGAACATCACTTATCAATAAAAAAAAGTTAAAGACAACAAAAAGGGAGAATTCATACCGTTTATAACAAAGTATAATAGTTTGGCCCCTGAAATTAAGAAAACTTTTTATAAACATTGGGGAATTCTCCAGAGAGGACCCCGTCTTAAAATCCTTTTTACCAGAACGCCCACAAATTGTTTATAAAAGAGCAAAAAAATTAAAGGCAGAGTTGGCACCTAGTTGCCCACACAGTGGGGCTAGACAACATAACACCATGTGGCTAGCCAATTTTAAAGGCTATTTCATGTGTGGTAAATGCATAGGTTGTTCTTTTAGCTTTAAATGTGACCAGTTTCAATCCAATGTGACAGGCATCAAGTATGACATTGACACTTTCATCAACTGTAAAAGTAGATTTTGTGTATATTTGTTGCAATGCCCCTGCGGATTGCAGTATGTGGGGAGGACTGGGAGACCTTTAAAACGTAGACTGGCAGAACACATCTACAACATCAAGAGAGGTTTGGAGACACACAGTGTCTCCCAATCACTTCAAATTGATGCATAATCAAAAACCAGGTGGCCTTATTGTAGAGTGATAGATTGTCCAAAAGCCAGTTGGAGAAGGGGTGACAGGCTCAATTATCTATCCAGAAGAGAAAGCTTCTGGATATATACATTGAAAACCCTGTCACCCAAAGGCCTCAATATAGACTTCGACTTAGCCTCTTTTTTAAAGGAATAGCACACACCAGTATTCATGCTATATTTTGATTCCGGAATTAGTGCTGCTGATCCCCAGGGTATGTATGACCCTGGCAGCATTATTTGATTGGTATCAACAAGCGCTTTGCAGTTTGTACATATTCCAATATAATTTTAAAGTGGCTGAGGTACATTTTGTATATATTTTTGTATGCTGTATACAACGCCCCTCCACGTCACGAAACGCGTTTGGAAGGAGGAGTTACAGTGCTTGTCGGCAGGGGGAGATCTAGTGTCGTGTCGTGTCGTGTGACGTCAGCGGGACGCGCCGGAACTGCGAGCAGTGAGAGTGCTCGGATCCATTTTGAGACACGCCTATACCTGTTCCCCATGCTGCGGACGGCACATTGTGAATCGTTTTATTCTAGCCTAAGCCATGTGAGTGAGCTTTTGGCTAATGTTTTTTAAATAAATGTATCTGTTTTTAGCAAATTGCACGATATTTTCTCTCCATTCATTTTTTCCTTGGGGACAAACGGGACGCCGTGAGGAACCTATTGAAGAGATTGATCGAGTGACGGCAACACGTGGGATCCGTGAAGTCGAGTTAAAGAACAGATTCTCTCAATCCTATACATCAAGAAATTTTCTTGTAAGTAGGTTTTCACCATCTGTCCATTTAGGGTTAGAGTCCAGTGCCTGGTACTGTGCAATGGTGTGTTTTTCTTTGTGTATTTACCAATAGGAGAACCACCCATTTGCAAGTCAGCAGCAGAATCCTTGTGTCTTCGTCGGCATCAATTGTCAAGAGGACTGTGATACTATATGGACATTTCCATGGACAAGGGTAAAATGTTTTCATAGCGCCGGGAACCCCACTATTTTTGTATGTTATTGTAATGTTGCTGACTGCAAAACAGGATACGGACTCACAGGGTAGAGGTAGGGAGTAGTACACTGTCCTTGGCCTGGGATGCAGGTGTAGTCAGGTCAAGTTCCGGGGTCGAGGCAGGTGGCAGGCAGGGGTATCCACGTCCAATTCCGGGGTCGAGGCAGGTGGCAAGCAATAGTAGAGACACAGGCAGGCAATCATAGGAGCAAGTGCAGAGCTCAAGCAGGAACAAGTAACAAAGTACTCGTAGTCGTAATCCAGGCAGAGGTCAAGGCAGGCAGCAAAGGTGCAAAGTCAGGACACAGGATGGGGTCACGGCAGGCGGTACAGGAGCAATGGTAACGGCCCCAGGCTGGAGGCACCAGGGTAGGCCACAGGAAACAGGGTGAGCCTCGGGAAACAGGGTGGGCCTCGGGAAACAGGGTGAGCCTCGGGAAACAGGGTGGGCCTCGGGAAACAGGGTGGGCCTCGGGAAACAGGGTGGGCCTCGGGAAACAGGGTGGGCCTCGGGAAACAGGGTGGGCCTCGGGAAACAGGGTGGGCCTCGGGAAACAGGGTGGGCCTCGGGAAACAGGGTGGGCCTCGGGAAACAGGGTGGGCCTCGGGAAACAGGGTGGGCCTCGGGAAACAGGGTGGGCCTCAGGAAACAGGGTGAGCCTCATGGCGAAGCACATGTGCTTGTGACAAGCACAGGTCATAAAGGATATGCTAAGCCCCCATTTTACTATGCATGTATGTCTTTATTTATATAGCGCCATAAATGTACATAGCGCTTCACAGGAATAATACACGTGACAATCATATAAATAACAAATAATAATAATAATAATAATAATAATAATGGGAAGAAGTGCTTCAGACATAAAAGTAACATTTAGGAAAAGGAGTCCCTGCTCCGAATAACTTACAATCTAATTGGTAGGTAGGAAGAACATACAGAGACAGTAGGTGGGCATTCTAGTATGTTCATCTGCAAAGGGCCAAGCTTTATGTATCAGGTGTATAGTATTAGCTACAAAGCTATTTATATGCTTCTTTAAGTAAGTGTGTTTTAAGGTGGGTCTTTAAAGGTGGATAGAGATGGTGCTAGTCGGGTATTGAAGGGAAGGGCATTCCAGACGTGTGGGGCAGTGAGTGAGAAAGGTTTAATGTGGAAGAGGCCTTACTGGTAGTAACTAATGCTACAGTATCCACACGTACCTTGCAGCAGCAAACAAATCCTATCCCCGCTGTAACATACTGCATGTATGACTGGTATAGCCATGGCTGGTGCAGACTATCCTTCTGCCTTCCTGTCACGTACGTTCTGGTAGCTACAGACAGTGGCAGACTATCCTGTGGGTTTACCCCTCCTTATGCTGCCTCTCTGAGTGACAGGGTGGAGGTGAACGCGAGTCTGTTTACAACCAATCATGGTGTAGACCCAGTGCCCTCCCCCTTTGAACCTTAGATCGCGCTTATAGTGACGGCGATGGCGACTGTGACATCACGCTGCGGATGCTGGAAGAATCAAATTGAAGTGACTTCCAGCGAGCGCAACCAAGCCATCGCGTCACTCCTACTATAAGTTCACGCGACGGCGTCAATACATTTGTTTTGACGCTACGTCGCATCGCTGTCGCCGGCACCATAAACGCGCGACCTTAAAGAGGAAGTGTCTAAATTGTTTCAGTCGAGTCCTTCCCCTCCTGGGAAGCAGGAAGTGCACACAACACACTATTGGCATAGAGCAACCTCTCTACTGACTGTGTATCTTGCTATAATACAAAACCTCTAACTCAGGCACTGTGAACAAGAACAGCTCATTGATCCTATCAATAGATCATAACAATCAATTAAGGACATCTAATTGTGGACCTTAGACGATTTGACCTAATTGTTGCCAGCATACTGTATTTGTTTCACATGTATAGTTAGCTTGTATTTTCTCTAAACTGACAAGGTACATTCCAGGGTTATTAATAATTTAATTACCATGTGTATGGTTACTTTAATATAGTTACCTGTATACAGAGTAACTAATTATCTCCTTCTAAGCGGTGTTGACACTCTGGTTAGAGTCCTGTGACTGGAACAGGGTTATGCAATACATAAGAAAACACCATACAGTGTCGGCACGCTTTATTCTAATGCGGCCGCCACCGCAGTGTGGGGAGAGTCGCGATTAGCCGGCGGCTCGTTTGGGGATTTCCCTGGCGCGTGCGGCGCGTCACCCTGGCGCCGGTCATGCGTTCCAGGGTCCCCCGGCATCCCCGAAGCCTGCAGAGGCAGCAGGGGTAAGGGGGAAGCTGCGCAAAGCAGCGCGCAGCCGGGGGGAGCAGCCAGGGGTTTGGGGAAGGGGAAGGGGAGGGGAGCATTTTTATTAAAACGCGTGGGAAGGGGAAGATGCGGCTCGCTCGCCGCTCCGTTTCGGCGCCAGCCGGGTGCCAGCTGAGAAAAGTCCCGTTCATAACGGGCAAATGTAAGAATAAACTGTGTCGGTGCAGTATGTGACATTTCTTTTCCATTTAATTACATTTTTAACAATGTCCTCAAAACGCCTTTCTTTTAACGTTTATATTAAATAAAGCTATTTTAAGTAAGTCAATTGTTCAACTTTTTCTTGCTGTGCACCACAAAGGGGATTCTTTTCCTGAGTACCCCTGAGTACTCCGTATGGGGTGCCAGTATCTCCTGCAAGTTAAAATGTCCCGGTCACGTGACACAGGAGAACTAAATTGCAAGAGACACCGGCACCCCATACTGGGGCCTGTAAATCTGGAAGCAGGGGGTCCCGGGAATTGAAATTAATACGGTTCAGCTCCGGAGACCCCTGCTACAATACAATGTTAATACAATTAAAATAAAAACAGGGTGATCGCCTGTAAGAGCTGTGCAGCGAGATACAGTTCTCTCTGTGCTGCTCTTACAGACAGCAGGGATATCGCATGGCACTTTTGTACCAAACGGTATCTATCAAGCGAAAAATCTTACTGAATTCCGTTTTTACACAAATTTCATATTCTGAGGTAACAAGTTCAATCGATTGATATGGCAGTGACCTTATCGAAGCTACCTGAATAAGCCCCTTAAAGTATTTGTGCAGCCCTATGCTAGGTCACTTCTGAATTGCAGTTTTTTCACTGGACTTCAAAAAAAAGTCGTCACTTCTTTGTATTTAAAAGAAAAAACCTTTTTGAATATTCAAAAATTTGTATTGTAGAATATTAAAAAAAAAATCGCAAACAAAATATTTAAATATTGATATGTTTGCATTTTTTGGCAATTTTGGGGGGAAAAAAATTGTGACACCTTCCCCCATCTCTTCTTCTGAACAAGCAGTGGCTATACTTGTTTTGGACTCATGCCACTCTTTAGCCAGCCTACACTGCATGGCTATAGAGCAGTTTCCCATCCCCTTGGGTAACAGGGGAAATCTCTCAAGGCTCCGTATGAAAGAGGTCTGGTGGCTCCCCACACTAGAGGCCCTGCAGCTCAAAAGTACTTCATGTGCATTTTTCTTTGAGATGCTTCTTGGACATTCACTGACTGTTCAAGAAACTGAATACAAGCTCATTTTTTAACTGGTCATATATTCTACTCATTTATGTATGCCATTCCTTTTGAGTACTTAATACCTTGCCGTTATGTTACTACAGTATATGTGCTTATATCTTTTCTATCCAACTCTCTCTGGCAAATGTGCGACCCCAGCTGTCTTATATACTTTGTGTGATTTTTTTTACTTTTTTTCATTTATTTTCTTTGTGTGGGCAGTTTATTATACACTATTCTGTTCAGCACACATTTTAAAGGATAACATGTTGCATTGTTTGCTTGGGTGTAATATCTATATTGGTACCAATATACAACATGTCCAGCAGGACTGCCCCTACTCCGGCATGCTGTATATTTAAGGGTGGCTAGCCCCAGAAACATGTTTTTTCCCATATGTTACCCTGCAATTATATTGACCATACACCTAGAAATGTGGTACATCAAATGCCCCCTACCAAAATGGACTCAGATCTTCCCTAAGGGGTGGCACTTTAGTTTATCTCTGTAGCATTGGGGACATTTCGCCTATCCCATACCAGCTCTGCATTTGGCGATGGCTTCATACCCAGCAATGGGTGTTATTGGGTTTCATGCAGACTTGTCTATGCATCTTGAGCGCCTTCCTAGACCTTTAGGATACACGCTGTCAGGTAGATGACCAAACATGCATGAGAAGTACAGAGTAAACATATGACCATGTTGCTTATTACTGTGTGTGTTTTGTACCATCAATTAGGCTGTTTGTCATGGGAGACCAAGACTTTTGTAGCGATAAAGTGATAAAAAAGGCGCAAACAGATAAAAGGGTTGAACACTTAAATATGTGAACACTATTAAATACTTAAATGAGTGAAAAACAGAAAAAAATATAAATGTGTATACAGTTTCACTCCCTGCTCAGACCCACTGGGAGGGGTAGTCTTCACTCGTCCCCAAAGGTTACAGTAGTAGACACGAAATCCAGGGGGAGCATGGGGGAGAAACAAAACAGTTCTAAGAGCAGCAGAATGGCAATGGGTAAAAAGGTTTCACAATCTTGGCTCTTTAGTAATGACTACTTACAAGATGTAAGAGTCAAAACAGCAGGGTTGACTACTAGTCAGTGGTAAGTATGTGCAGTGATAACATCAAGGTGGTTCTGGTAACTCAGGAGGATACGACCCAAAAAAGAGAACAAACTGGCATAGCACAGATCAACCAAAATTTCCCAATTTATCTGAAGAAAAAAGTAATACACTCACAATGTGACAGTTAAAAACGGGCATGTAACACTTTATAAGTGTCTCGCAGGACATGAATAGCCTGCTGGCTCACCGTCCCGCAACTCCCGGTACTCGTCTGTCTTTGCCTCTGCTCCACTGCGTCACCGCACGGCTCGGAGTCTGACGTCAGATCCGGTTTCCTCGGTTGGGTGGGGGCTGGCCTTCCAAGACTCCTCTCCTTACAGCTCCGCAACAAAATACTCCCACTCTAAGTCTCAAGATTGCCTGTCAGTCTGAAAGACTGAGAGAGAGCTCTCTGATTGGGCAGTCCCTTACATAGACCTCAGTGTCCTATGTATAACATGGAAAAGGGACTAGTGGCCAATCAGAGCATGGGAACTTTTCCCACCAGCCAATCAGAACGGGGGCTCATCTGGCTGCGATGTCAGATGAGGGAGCGTGCCAAGCCGGATTGAAAAACCGGGTGGGTGGTAAATATGAATTGGCCAATGGGAAACACGCCCACAAGCAGCATCTTCCCCCAGCTAACTCATTTTCGCCTCCACCAGGTCTGGCAGTCACAAAGGGGCCCCAGTGGGGTGCCTCCTGTTCTCTGGAACTGGCACTTAGCCTTTCTCTACTCGCCAAATGGTTCTCTCACCTCTGGACCTCCTTCCTCCTTTGAACTTCACTGTCTGTGCAGACATCCTGGCACCTACAGTATGTAGATGCCCAGGCTGACTGCATAGATATTTATACATACAGTATACATTATATAACATACTTTAATAAAGTATAGACCTTGGGGAACCTTATACCTGTGAGGGAAATGGGTCTGGGATGCCTGGGCTCGAAAACCAGGATTCTGGGGGACACTGGAAAGCCCGAACCGCAAATAACGCCTGCACGTCGGGGGGAATTACTGGACCTCTGGTAACTTTGTCCCCTAAACTCCTGCGAACAAAAGGAATACATTTTTACCCAAATATCCCACCTAAAACTTACACTCCCCAAATCCCACGTCTCTAGGACACTGGGAACCAAAAAAGTCCATCAACAGATAAGATTTTCCTATACTTAACATTGGGCTTCCATAACCTTCCCCGTCTTTATCTACAGACGGATATACGCAAATCATACACTATTTGCGGGTAACATAACAGTACTACTGGCTACTCCAGTCAGCAATACTTTATACAGTTTTTAACCCTATTTGCTCCCCAATGTCCACCCTTAAACTCCTGTCCCAAAGTCCCTGTCCTGCAGCTATTTCCTAACAGGGATCCTAACTACACCTGGCCCCCCTAGCTTACATTCCTGCAGGGGACAGTAAAACGGGGACAGAGGGACAGGGAAACACATCAAGGCGTACAACTAGACCGAAGAGCTGACACTTCAGCCCTTGAGATACGGTTTCAGGGTCAGCCAGCCGGGCGTGATCTTTCTTAATGAAGGCTGGCTACCCCGCACTGTCACAGCGCTCTATTTAGTTTTCCATTTATGATGTCCAGTAACATATACCATAGATGTTCCTCTTTTTATTTTGGATTTGTACGAAATTATACTTTTTGTCTTCTTCCTGGTGTCTGCGCAGATCTGCAATTACTTTGAGACAAATGTCCGTGTACTTTCCTGTTTTGGGAAAGTAAGTAGAATCCCCTCACTCTGCTTATTAATGTTATAGTTTAGGGAGGTGCTTAACTGGGATAGTCTGATATAGCAAAAGGATAGGAGAAAAGGTCCCAACTTGTACGCACTCAATCCCTTATTGGTGGTCTTTGAAGAAACTGAAGTTGTGTGGTTTGAACAAATTATAAAGTTACTTTTATTACAATATGTATTAAAATAAAGGCAATAAGAACTAAAAAGTGACAACGTACAGACTTAAAATGAATAACATAAATCGTGTGGCAGTCCGAAATTGATAAAATACAGTAATATAGAACCTAAAGGGTCCAATTCAATTATATCAGAAGGCTTTCCAAAATCTGGAGACAAATTGGGATTTGTGGTCCGAGACTATATCCGTTGGGACTCCATGGAGGTGGACTTGAGCTTCTCGAAAGCCAGAAGAGCCTCAGAGGGCCATATCTTAGGATTTGCCCCTTTCTTAGTAAGAACCGTAATGGGTGCAACCACCTTGGAGAAGTTTCTGATAAATCGGCAGTAGTAGTTGGCAAACCCAATAATCGTTGAGTTGTTTTGAGGCCTGTCAGTAAAGGCTAATCCAATACTGCCGATACTTTCGCACTATCCACCTCAAACCCAAGTGAAGAGATGAAATACCCAAGGAAGGAAATCTTCTTCTGTTCAAACTGACATTTCTCGAGTTTGGCAAAGAGGGAGTGATCCCAAAGTCTTTGGAGAACCAGTCTAACCTATGCCCAATCTTCTGACAAAGATCTGGAGAAAATAAAGATATCATCCAGATATACCACGAGAAATTGGTCAAGTAGATCCCGGAAAATCTCATTGATGAAATTTTGAAATATACGGTCGGTGCGTGACATAACCCGAATGGCATGACTAGATATTCATAGTGGCCATCATGGGAATAACCTCTTCACCTTCTTTGACCCAAATTAAATTGTAAGCTCCTCGAAGATCCAGTTTGGTGAAGATCGTATCCTTGTATAAGTTGTCAAACAGTTCAGGAATGAGGGGTAGAGGATATCGATTTTTTACGGTGATTTTATTTAGGCCTCTGTAATCGATACATGGCCTGAGAGAACCGTCATTTGGAAACAAAGAAAAAAAACACCAGCGGAGGAACTTGATTGTATTCCCGCATAGCCTTGATTTCTGGATCTGAAAGGGGGTAAGTGCGGCCTCGAGGGGGGATAACCCCTGGGAGTAGAGCGATTGCACAATCATAAGGTCGGTGTGGCGGTAACTCTTCTGCCTGTTTTTTGTCGAATACATCGGCAAACTCCTGGTAAGATACTGGAAGGCATGATGAGGAAGTCTCTGTAGGTAGCCGAACCTCGGGACGGTGAGAGACACCAGAAGACAAGATCCATGGCAATGTTGTCACCAGGCTGTCACTTGATTTAATACCCAATCGATCTTAGGGTTGTGGTGCCGCAACCAGGGAAGTCCTAGGACCACTGGAGTTGAGGGAGAGCAAATTACAAAGAATGAGTGTCTCTTTCTGAAGTGCCCCAACCGCAAACAGCAAAGGATGAGTCTCAAGGGTGATGGTCCCAGGTATCAGAGGTCTTACATCAATGGCCACTACTACTAACGGAATCTCCTTAGTACAGAGAGGAAGGGAGTGATGTTCCACAAATGCATAGTCAATGAAGCCTGAGTGAAGATGGAGGCTGGTCCCCAGGAGAGTGAAACCGGCAAGAGCAGCCGTGAAGATTAAAATGGAGAAGGAATAGAAGAAATGTCAGGGGAATATTCCTCTATCTTCACTGGGCACTGGAGTTTTCCGGATTTCTGACAATTTCAGGCAAGATGACCTTTGAGCCCACAGTACAGACAAGCCCCCTGACACATCTCCTAGTTCTCTCCTGCTCAGGTAATTTGGTATCATCTAATTGCATCGGTTCCTCATCTGAAAGAGGTGTAGTAAGAGGAATCTTGAATTGGGGGGCAAGCCGGACTATTGGGGTTTTTGAGGACCGGTCGGTCTCACTCGGTTTGTCGTTCTCACATCCGGAGATCAATTCTGATAAAGAGAGCAATTAATGCCTCCAGATCCATGGGGATGTCCAAGTCAGTTCATCATTTAAACACTTAGAAATCCCCTGCCAAAATGCTGCCAGCAGAGCTTCATTGTTCCAGCCCATCTCCGCCGAAAGGGTTCAGAAATCAATAGTATTCTGGCCCACAGTATGGGTTCCTTGCCGGATTCGCGGGAGTGAAGCAGAAGCAGAGGACCCGCGACCGGGAGCATCAAAAATTCGTTTAAATGTTTGGAAAAAGGCAGCGGCATCATTAACCAGTGGGGATTCCTTTTCCCAGAGAGGGGAGGCCCAGGCCAAAGCCTGGTCTGTCAGTAGAGAAATGACTTAGGCCACCCTGGATCGATGAGTGCAGAACATGGAGGGCTGGAGTTCGAACTGAATCGAACACTGATTCAAAAATCTTATACAAGTCATAGGGTCCCCTCCATAATGTAAAGGCAGTGGGATCCATGGTTCCGTGCGTGTAGGGGATGACAGAGCTGACACCAGAGACACTGCCAGCAATGGTGGTGCAGGGGTAGAACTCACCTGGAGTGTATCCAGCTGGATGATAATGTCCTGAAGTCAGCTAGAAATTAGTGCCACCTGTTGGTTTTGCTGGACGAGGCGTGATCTCCGAGCAGTTCCCCTTGGAGAGATACGGCTCGTGCTACCTTAGTGGGGTCCATGTTGGCCGAGCAAAATGTGATGGTGCTCGTCTCCAATCAGGAAGCGGACCCGCAGGGCTAAGGTAGGGAAGTAGAATAACCGACCAGAGCCCAGGGACAGAGTCCTGAAGTCGGTAAGCAGGCAGGAGGTCAGGGCTGGCGGCTGTGTTGCAAAGTCCGAGACAGGCAGAGGTCAGGGCAGGCAGAAAACAGCCAGGTCGGGGTCACGGTCCAGGGTCCGTAACAGGGGAATCTAATCAGGCAAAAGGGTAATGTGTGACAACGTAGAAAACAGGAGCTGCAAAACATAGAACTTTGCTCAGCGACTGCCACCAAGAACTGCAGCCTTATATAGCAGGTTGCCAGCAACCAGAACGGCCGAAATGGCCACAGGGGGCAGCCAAGGTGGAAAACCCGAACTGCAGCAAAACCGGCACGGATAGGCAGAATCCTTACACCAGACAGTTGATACATACTGTACTGTGTGTTATTGTCTTTCAGGCTGCCTTTTAACCTCTCAAAATGTGTCAACTGAAGCAACCAGGAGCAGCATATTAAACTCTGACAAAGACATCCTTGGAGGAATTTACTTTACAGACCACTACGTCACTTGTGTCTAGAATGAGTTTCCAGGGCTCAAGATGGGGGGAGTGTGCCATTATTTGTTCAAAATGCTGATCAAGTCTCATTATCTCCGTTAGTGTCTAACGGTTTCTTTAAGGACGCGCTAGCATAAAAAGCAACACATCGGTTTGCATTTATCAATCGCAACAAAAGAGAAAATGTGAAAAGGTGATTAGGTGAACGTATCACTTTTGCTGTCAACTAAAGATTTTGTGTTCAGCAATTAAATAAAGATAGACGGAAGAATGGAGGAGGGGAGATTTTTACCAGTAGCAAGGCCATTTAAATCATTGGTTTCAGGCAGCCGCCAGTGCTCACAGATTAAGGGGGCCAGCTGAGCTTAAAAAAGGGATTTGCCAGTTGTTCAATGAATCTCATTGTGGCAGAACGTGTGCACATTTAGAAAACAAAATGTCAGTATGTACAGGGAACCATGGTAGGGTGCTGGGCCTCTTTTCAAAGCCATTTTTTAAAACAATTTGCTTATCGCTGCTGGGTGTTTTGCCAAAGAAAGAGTATGGATCTTTCAGGGTCGTTCGTCATTTCTCCCATCCAGTGGGGAGTCTTTAAATGATGGTATTGATAAATATATTTTTTAAGTGACCTATGCATCGTTGGAGCACGACAAAGAGCCAGTAAGGAAATGTGATCCTGGAACGAAGGCAAAGGAGGATATTGTCTGCATTCAGGTTACTCTCCCATTGACCCAGAATGGTTCCATATGTTGAGTTTTTAATAAAGGGTTTTATTATTTTGACAGGTGTCATGACACTGGGGTGTTCATTATCTTGTTATTATTTTGAAATGTATGCACCTGTAACCCCTGTGTCTGCTATCAGCACAGGCCCCTTTAAGAATTACATTCCACTGGACCATGTCAGTGACTGTTCTTAGCCAGTGGAATGACAGTTGGTGACAGTTGGAAAGGGAGCTGAGGGAGTGAGGGTGTGCAGGCCCATCCTGCACAGAGAGTCCATGCAGGACCCCTAAGAGAGAGGGAACTGCAGAGAGAGAGAGAGAGTTGCCCCACTGGACCAGTGCATGCAGCAGGGCCCAGCAGAGACCAGGACCTGACAGTGTAGAGGTAAGCAGACAGAGGCTGCTACAGAGAAAGATTAGAGAGCCCAGCTGTGCAGGAATTACACCAGATTGGAGTGGGTGAGCTAACCCATAAAGGATATAAACTGCAGTTATATTGCCATCACAGTTTTATCTTTGTGAAGCACCAGGCCTGCAACACACACACAGTTTATGAGCTCCAACGATTGTGCTAGCACACCAGGATCTACAGGCCTGTACCTCATGATTGGGAAGCCGGACAGAGATAAAAGTTATTTTGTAGCCCCCTTTCCCTATGACTAAGGGAACTATGTGTGCTGATATACATGTTGCTCACAGGAGGCCTACACCTCCGCCACTTGGAGCCTGGGGTGAGCTCTAACTATGAGGGATCCCGGCGTTGGCGGGATAACCCCTCACAGGAACCGATCACAGCAATAAGGAATACACTCACAGGTATATAACAATGTTTACTGACATACATATAATACAATAGCAATATCCCTGTGCAATCCCACGCACAACCAAGAGTGAGTCCCCCAAAGTACTGAGGGTGTCCTGGGCACCTGTAACCTGATGTCCGCACAATCAGGCCCACCCGAAGTGTGAGGTATCGCTACCCCCCTTGTGATGTGATGGTGCACGGTGGCTACCGTCCTGGCTATGACCAGGGAATTGTGGAGATCCTCTATCAGCAGAGCCGCATCCTTGTCCTGATCCACCTTGAGATGCGAGCTCCAGCTGGAGTGTCTCGCCTAATGTCTATAGTGTGGCCTGTGGCCTAGTCCCAAACCACAGGGCACTGCGGGGCCGTCCGGTCAATGGTGTCCCAGCAATACTACACGGCTAATGGTGAAGCATCCCTATCTGGGGCCTTCCCTACAACACTGCACTGTGGTGACTCAGGGCCTAGCTGTTAGTTACGGGGGGTAAGCCTAGGCCTAGTCCAGGGGTGCTCTGCTCCCTGGACACTACCTGCTCTGTTAAGTCCCTCCATCTGACTGAGCGCACAGTCTCTGTTCGCGCCAACACTATCTCTTTCCTCTTGGAGGATTCTGGGACATGTAGTCCCGCAGTATGCTATGCGGAACCACCTAAGATGGCTGCCTCAACTTCTATCTCACTGCTTCTATCGCACCACATACACTGCGCATGCAGGAGGACCAAGATGGCGGCCCCCACACTCCAGGTCCGCCGGGTGCTCCGGCAGCTCCTATCACCCCTGCAGATTCCTTCCCCGCACCGGAGGTAAGCAGGGAGCTGGCTACATCCTCCCTCTGGTGGAGAATCCAACACCAGGCTTGGGAACAGCATATATACAGAGTATTATACAATGAAAAATGCATATTATACATATAGCTTAATGGTACAATAAGCATCAAAACAATATTGAACACTTCAGTGAGCACAGTTATTATGGAGGCAAACCGGCTCCGAGACAGCTGCTGAGACTCACAGTGAGGTGCCCCTAACGAATCATACGTCTCATTGGAGGGCATTTCACTCTTTCACCCCTGCGGGTCTCTTCAACAACGTCTTCTTGGTTGGAGAGGCTACCATCGCTTGAGGCCCTGGCTCGCCATAGAGTGTGAATTTTGATTTGCATTGTCTCTACAGGTCCAAAACACAGACCCCTTGGGTTGAGCTGTCGGCTTTTTGACGCTACTGGGGAGGATACATGGGGAGCAGGCCCATTACCCACTGCTTCTTGTGGTGGTGCCCACCAGTCTCCATTTGGGGTGGTAGTGGTTCCTTCTAAAGGATCCTGATCATTTGCCATTGCAGCATCCAGGATGGTCATTGGACTCATCTGTTTCACTTGCCGGCACTACTGTGGATGGTTCAAGTTCACTTTCTCCCACTTGAGGAATAGGTAGCAAGTGATTTTGATGCCAGAACCTTACCCTTCCATCTGCATCTCGGCATATATGATTCTACTTCGAAAGGAGCTTCTCGCCAGCGGTCCGCTAACTTATGTTTTCCTGGAATTACTACGTTTCGCAGAAGAACTGCGTCTCCAGGCCGAAGTTCCCGATGGCGGACCTTATGGTCATACATTCGCTTGCTATTCTCATTCAGTTTGACGGTGGCTTTCTCTGCCAACTGATATGCTCCCCGTGGATTCATGCCTGGTACAATTGTAGGCATGTACCACCGGCTCAAAATGCTGGCTCCATTCGGTCTTCTTGGAACCCTTCAGAGTGCCGCACCGGAGGTAAGTGGGGAGCTTGGCTACATCTTGTTTGTGCAGCGTTCGCACTGTTTGTATAGTTTGTTTAAATATATATGTGTATGGACTAAGTGATTCTGAGATTAAAAGTCACCGTACTGATTCATATGAGAGATGTAACACCACAAATTATAGCTATATGAGTATATAAAGCGTGTTATAATTCATTACCACTGTGTCTACAGTCGCACACAACGTGTACTACACACTATAAGAATTAAACAGTAACCCATCGGACTCAGGCTCCCACCTCAGTGATAGGCCATATAATCTGAGGTAAAATAAAGAGGGGTACCTTTTCTGCATTGGATAGTAAAATGTGAAACAGGGTGCCGTTTTATAATACAGTATTTGCATGATTTGTTATTTGTAGGCCTCCAAGACATTCGGATTTGTGAGTGACTACTTGCATCATTGCAATGGATTGAAAAAAACATGTGTTGCCCCTAGCTGTAGAAAAAACAGTAGGCCCGGCCACAAGTTTATTTTTCCTCAGTATATAGAGATTGATACTGAGTTAATGGGATTTCATTTGCCTGAAGAAAAATTGCTTAAGTTAAGAATGCAGGGAACAGAAATGATAGCTCAGAAAAAAAGTTACACTTAAGGGGCTGTAATCATTGCTAGGACATTTAGCATTTGCTTCAAGTACCATGCCAATGGGAAGGGAATTTTTTCGAGATGGCGACCAGAAGCATCTGCAGGTTTCAAACGCCCAAACTGACACATAAGAATATCTAATGAGATGAAAGATGACCTGAAAGTATGGGATATTTCTTTTGCAAAATTACTATGGCCGCTCGTTCCGACAGCAATAATTTGTTATTAATGCAGACTTAGTGCTATTCACGGATGCGGCAGGTTCAAAAGGTTATGGGCATATTGGGGTGGGCATTGTTCTGTAGGACAATGGCCAGCATTATGGGAAGATTTAGGATTGACAAAAAAATGTAGTGATTTTGGAATTATTCCTGATTACTGGGTCTTTGGAAATATGGGGCCATCGGTTTCAAGGGAAAAGGGTGCGGTTTAATTGGGATAACATGGGTATCGTTTTAGCAATTAACCATTTAAATGCCAATTCTGCACCGGTAGTAAGGCTGTTGAGTTATCTGCTACTAAGATGACTGGAATTAAATATGTGGTGCAGAGCTAAGCATATGCCAGGTGATAAATTCTCGTGTTCAGTGCAAAGTATTCAGGAATATAGCACCACAAGCAGACAGCCAGGGATGCGGATGCCCCATACCCTCCCGCATTCCTGTGGGATTTAGTCTTGCCATAATAAGTTATTTGATTCTGCAATGAGTATCACAGACTACTTGGTCAGCTGATGTAGGTGCATGGAACAGTTGGTACAACTTAAAAAATAAATTTTTAGAAATGGATGATACATGACACACGACATTTGTAAAATGCTTTATACTTAAAATGTTATAGAAAGGGCTTTCGGTGTCGGCTATTTCTAAAAAAATTAGCAGGGGTTTTGTTGTTTCTCTTATTATCAGGTTGAAATGACTGGTCTATTTCTTTTTTAGTTGAAGGATACAAGATGAGAAGAAAGAAACAGAGCACAACCAGGGATATCCAAAAAAAGATAATTAGGAGGAAAGTGCGTTTTCCATAAAATGATTATTTATTGGTCATGATAGAAAAAATAGAAAGGCATAGCCCTACCAACGCGTTTCGCACTACACAGAGCACTTTCTCAAGGTATACATATCTTGTCATCACCAATATATCTATAGGTAAATAATAAGGTAACTTACCAATCCTAAAACATCATTGGGATCCACCCCACAACGTGCAGATTTTCATCAGGTGTGTTGCATTGACGTACACACGCGCACCCGCACCGCGAGCACAAACCCCACCCCCCACATCCAATCCAGAGCGACAGCCAATGGGAACCTGAGTGTTCGTGCTTGTGCAATAAGTAACTCTTGGCATCCATGCTGTACAATCAATGGAGGATGCCAGTACAGCGGGGGGGGGGGTGACCCATGCACGCGCACCCACGCCCGACGCGATAGGCATCATAATGATGCACGCACCCCCCCTCATGTGCACTAGTACGGTGGCCCCTTACAAAGACTTTATTATAATAAAAAAAACTTTATTAAGAATATATAAGAATATATAATAACGAACCAAATCAAAAAGCAGAACAACCACGCTCAGATACCAACTAATCCAGAAGGGGGGGTAGTCTATATAAGATATAACGGTACATATGCACATTACCACCTTAAGATAATTTACTAAGGAATCACAGATTAGGTCACTGTAAAGCTATATTAATATGCCAATTTTTGCAATTATGGAATATATATATATATATATATATATATATATATATATATATATATATATATATATATATATATATATATATATATATAAATATACCCATGATCACATTAATTAATGTACAAAAAAATTCTTGTGAAAAACAGAAAGTGAATCCCTGCGCTTCTCCCTTTATCTTTAATAAAGCGTTTTTTACTCTTTTCTAATTCGCCCCAGCCATATTTCTCTAGCAGTGTTCTACCATTTTTTCTCTAATATATCTACTTTACTGGACGGATGCACGCGACTATCAGGAGCAGAAGGGTTAACCTACCGTGAGTTACATTATGTTTTTCTCATATTATTGGACATTGCTATCATTGTGACTGTTTGGGAATTTGCATGGCTCCAGCCATGGTTGAGTGGACCATCCCTCCCTATAGTGCTTGCATTGAGAGTCCCTTTATATATGGGCTCCCCTTTGCATTTATCTTGAGGGTGGTCTTTTGTTGCTTGTCCATGTGAGGCTTTTTATTGTGAGTTATATACCCTGTCACCAACTACTGCTGCTTATTTTATATACCCTGGACTCCTTGGCTATATTGCTAAAAACCACTTACACTTGGATGTTGGAAGCATCATTCAGTGCCTCAGAAATAGCGGCAGCCATGTCAGTATTAGCTCCGCAGGGGAACTACAAAACAAGCCCCGGGTGCTGCTAGACACAGCTAATAGGGCTGCAGCATTCTCCTGCTCAGGACATTGATACTTTTGGCATGCTTGCAGCCACGCCAGTCGGGAGCTGGACAGAAGAGGGTAAGGTAGTGTCTCAGGTGCCAGAGGCCCTGAGACTAGGCCTAGAGTCCCCCTTCAGGCCCCAGGTAGGTCCCGACCCACCATAGCTTGTGGGTGCTGTAGGGCAGTGGTTCCCAAACTTTTTCGGTTCAAGGCTCCCCAAGGCAATCAGGATTTTTCCACGGCGCCCAAAGTAAAAACAAAGTTGTATATACATACCTAACAGATGCAGTGCACAATTGGTGTCTCTCTCAGACACACTCTGTCTCTCTCACACACATTGTCTCTCTCACTCATTCAGACACACTTTCACTCTCACTCAGACTCTCTCTCTCAGACCTCACACACACACTCTCAGACCTCACACACACACTCTCAGACCTCACACACACACTCTCAGACATCACACACACACACTCTCAGACATCACACACACACTCTCAGACCTCACACACACTCTCAGACCTCACACATACTCTCTCAGGACACACACACTCTCTCAGGACACACACACACACTCTCTCAGGACAGAGAAAAAAAAGATATGTATAACAAGAGGCGCCTGTTGGTAAAAAAGGATATATATCCAACCAGTTGGTTAGCCAGGGATAGGCTCCAGACGTAATGATGTGCTTAAAATAAGAGAGAAACACAATACATAGCGTGATACTGTATGACAAAAAAGGGGGGACTACATATAAACTCACAACATATATAACTAATAAGTATCAGCTGAGATACAAGGTGAATACTAATATAAAAACATTTAATAAACATATAATGGTAACAGGACATATGAAAAATAAAAAATGTGATAAAAGGACAATGGAATGCCGATTGGACACACTGCTGCAATGGGTGAACTGCCCACTCACCGGACGGCAGATGTAAACAGGCGTTGGATAAATCTGAGAGTATCCCCTCTCTACTGCTCAGACAGCTACTGCAACCGTTCCGGTCTGTAGATAGAGCGTTGCACACGCCCGCCGGCGTGTGTGAGTGGAACTTCTCTCAGCTGGCGGTGCAGGACGTGCAGATAGATTCAAAACGGCCACAGCAGATTCGCTTGGTGTATATGAATAAACGTCTGCTTGAAACAGCTGATTCGTCACCGGATCCGCTCGGGAAAGTGGGAAGCAACCTGATGCGACAGTGGGAGTCCAAAAATGCCACCCTACGCGTTTCGAAAGCGTGCTGCTTTCTTCCTCAGGGTTTCTATCATTGTGTCCATGAGTGTCCGTTATATACGAGTCCATAATTAATCCTAATTCACCTGGCAAATTTTGCACATGCGCAATGGGCTCTCAGTATAGTCAGTGTTTGTGCTCTGATAGGAGGCACATGTGCTGTGGATAATTGGTCATTCAAAGGGTATGTTACTACATAGTAACACTCAGCTGAAACAAATAACTATTCTACAACATACTCACATAGAGGAAAACGGAAAATAAATAAACAAAGTGGGTATAAAGGTGATTGTTATATCACAATATGGGCCAAAATAAGATAGGCTTATAATAATGTGTGTTACATAAACTAATCAAGTATTATATAGTATTAGTGTGTATTAAAAACTATACGTGTAGTGTAATATATACAGAGAGATAAGAATATATGTGTTAGATAGACTAGTCAGTTATATATTGTGCTCATGTGTGGTACTTATAACCCTATAAAACAGTGGATAACAAATATAAAATTTATATAGGAAATAACCTACAGTGAATAATTAAACCTGTTAGTGATAGCTCAATAATAAATGTGTATAAGAGTAGGAAATACATGACATAACATAATCAAAAGACAATTTCATAATATAATAGAATATACATATTTTTTTAAAAACAGTAGGGCTCGAAAAGTTGTGCGAACCTAATATACGTGATTTAAGGCCCACATTACATGTGCTATTTTATATTTTGTATGCATATTATGTTCATTCTGTATACCATGCATTTGTTCACAATAAAATACAAGTTATAAAAAAAAAAAAAAACAGATAATATCTTAAAAATAAAAAATTGCTCCAAACTTTGATGCAATTTTACATAGTAAGCCACTATAAACTCATGAACGTTGGTTATTATAAACCTAGTCATGCAAGGTTTTAAAGAGCAAAATGGATATAGTACAACAGAGATTAGTTCACCAGAAAATCTTTTAAATCGAAGTCAACGTTGAGGCCTAGTGGGGATAGAGTACGAAGTTCATAGATCCAAAAGGATTCTCTCCTCCCCAGTAGGCTCACAACGTTTCCTCCTCTCCAGTTAGGTGTAATATTTTCTATCGCCAAACACTTTAGTCCTGTTGGGTTTTGACCATGCACTTGAAGAAAGTGATTTGATACGTTATGCGTAGTTAGCCCTCTTTTTATGTTGTACACATGTTCGTATAAGCGTCGCTTGACCGGTCTAGTGGTCATGCCCACATACTGCAGACCGCAGGGACATTCAAGTAGATAAATTACGTATGTGCTTTTACATGTGATATGATTTTTAATGTTATAATTTTTTAAGGTGTTGTTTGATGTAAAATTTGATTTTTTTACACTATATTTGCACGTAGTACACCTATTACATGGAAAATATCCTTTATGTGTGATGGTATTACGTGGAGTGCTTTGCAATGAGGGACAGCTCGGAGCCAGCTTCTGTCCTATATTAGGTGCTCGAGTAAATACAATATGGGGATGTTCTGGCAGTATACCCTCTAGTTCTTTATCTTTTTTAAGAATAGGCCAATATTTCCTAAAAATTCTTCGTATATTGGGTGCCATTTGGTTGTATTGCGTTACAAAAGCTAAATTCACAGGTTTTGTTGTATTCTTATTTTTATATTTCAGGAGACTTGACCTCTCCATTGCTGCAACCTCACTTATTATATTATCCAAATTTTGAGATGAATATTTTCTTTCTATAATTTTTTGTTTTAAATCTTCAGCTTGTGTATGGAACATATCAACACTTGAACAGTTCCGTTTTAATCGAATGAATTGGCCTTTGGGTATATTTTTAACCCATGTAGGGTTATGGTGACTGTGTGCATGTAGATAATTATTAGCTTGTACAGGTTTAAAGTATGTGCTGGTTTCTATACAGTTATTTTTAGCTGAAATTATTAAATCCAAATACTCTATTGATGTAGAACTAGAATTAAATGTGAATGAAAGGTTAAGGGTGTTGTTATTCATGTATGTTTTGAAATCTTCTAATTGTAACAATGTGCCCGACCAAATAAAAATAATATCGTCGATGTAGCGCCGCCATAGGACCAAATTTGCTCCATAGGGACAGCTGGACCAGATATGATGATGTTCCCAGCTGTCTGCCGTGACAAAATAATAATGTGATTGCCACTGAATGTCCTTGAGGGTCTGCAGTATGTGGGTTGTGTCCCTTACATAAGAGGGCAACTGCATAACGTATGGTTGTAATTTACTGTCAATGTACTGGGATAAATGGGAAGTGAGGGACTGAATTCCCGATATTATTGGACGGCCGGGGGGGAAATTCTAAATTTTTGTGGATTTTGGGTATTATGTAGAATAATGGTATACGTGGATATAAGTTATACAGAAAATCAAACTCTTGTTTAGTGATAATTTGCTTGTCTACACCTATAGTAAGAAAATTAAAAAGTAATTTTTGATATTGAATAGTGGGGTCAGAGGGGAGAAGTTGGTAAGTGGATTTTTCTCCCAGGATTCTTAATGATTCCTTGATATAATAGGATTTATCCATAATTACCAACCCTCCCCCCTTATCGGCAGGTTTTATATTAATTTGATCATTCTCTTCAAGTGCACGTAGTGTATTTTTCTCATCAATACTAAGGTTATCGTTTTTAATTTTGAACGTACGACTTTGAGTTTCAATGTCGTCAGTCACCATTTTGGCAAAAGTGTCCACAAATGGACCACTTACAAACTTCGGAAAAAAAGTGGATGGGTTCCTGAATGTTGTACTAGTTTGGGGTATAGTTTATATTGGCAAATTGCTATTCGTATCTGCTTTAGACAAAGCGTCCCTGAGAAAGTACTTCTTTAGACACAATTTTCGCACATATCTTTGCACATCTATGTACAGTTTAAAGCTGTCGGGGCCAGTAACTGGGCGAAGGATAGGCCTTTGGATAGTAGTTTACTTTCTTTGGAAGAAATGGGATATTTACTGATATTAAAAATACTTTTATATGCAGACGTGGATTTTACTGTTTTAATACCTTTTCCATTCTTTCGCCCTCCTCTCTTTCCTCTAAGGTGTTTTTTCGTTTTTTGTTGTGTGAGTCCCTTGTAGGGCCGTCTTTCCCCAATAGGTCCCTTATTGCTTCTTTCGCATGTATTGGGTCCCTGGATTGTCTCCAATCTAAAAAAGAGAACGTAGTTTTCTCTTCTTCTCGACTGGAGCGGGAGTGGTGATGTTCCTTATCTAAATCAATTAGAGGTTGATACTTATTTTGATGATTGTATTGTTCAAAGATATTATCCATATCTCTTTCTAATTGATTTAGTGATGGTGGCGGAGGAGCTAAAGTGTTGGGTCTTGATGTTTGGGGAACCAAATTAGTTTTAGGCTGTATATAGCTTTTCTTGTGTAGTTTTGGGGAGACAAATTGTACTGGCTCAGTGCAATTATGTCTGATGCTAGGAATGGTTTTCCTATAATTAGATGGTATTTTGTGAGAGTAGTCTTTTGAATATGTCTCTTTGTCAGATTTATACCTTTCATTTTCCTGTCTAGGTTTTTTCCAATTCCTGTAGCAACCAGTAGCATAATCCACTTTGTCCCGTTGGAACTTTATCTGTTTAGAAACAGTTTATTTTTGTAATTTATCCATTTTGTTCTTAATTCTGGCCTCCAACATGGGTAATTCGCTATTATCTTTGTATTTGTCAAAATATCCCTTCATATCATTAATTTCTTTATCTAATGTTTGAAGGCAGACTTTGCGTTTAGATATTAGTAGACGCATAAGTTCGAATGAACAATTATCGAGTATGCGATTCCATTCAAGAATAAATTAATCACTCTGAAAATCAGTAGTGGGCTTTTTGAATAACCTTAAGCCACGTGGGATACGTTTTTGTTCCACGTATTTCTCAATGGTAATCGCATCCCAAAGTTGTTTATTTTCATTCACTAATAGTTTTTCCAATTTGTCTGCCATTTCCTGCAAATCATTTTGGACATTATCAACCTCAATAGGAACATTTTCATCTGAGAATATACGATTAATATCAATATTTCTGCTCACTCGCTGTGCAAAGAGTTGAGACATATTCAAACTAGAAAACTGCTAACCTTTTGGGGAGGAAACAGTTAAAAAACACAGATTAGGTAGCGCTAACTTGAAAGTTAAAACAATTTATATTGTAAAACCTTAGATGGGGATAATAGTCCACATATAAGGGGCTGCCCGAAACCTGTGAATTTAGCTTTTGTAACGCAATACAACCAAATGGCACCCAATATACGAATAATTTTTAGGAAATATTGGCCTATTCTTTAAAAAGATAAAGAACTAGAGGGTATACTGCCAGAACATCCCCATATTGTATTTACTCGAGCACCCAATATAGGACAGAAGCTGGCTCCGAGCTGTCCCTCATTGCAAAGCACTCCACGTAATACCATCACACATAAAGGATATTTTCCATGTAATAGATGTACTACGTGCAAATATAGTGTAAAAAAATCAAATTTTACATCAAACAACACCTTAAAAAATTATAACATTAAAAATCATATCACATGTAAAAGCACATACGTAATTTATGTACTTGAATGTCCCTGCGGTCTGCAGTATGTGGGCATGACCACTAGACCGGTCAAGCGACGCTTATACGAACATGTGTACAACATAAAAAGAGGGCTAACTACGCATAACGTATCAAATCATTTTCTTCAAGTGCATGGTCAAAACCCAACAGGACTAAAGTGTTTGGCGATAGAAAATATTACACCTAACTGGAGAGGAGGAAACGTTGTGAGCCTACTGGGGAGGAGAGAATCCTTTTGGATCTATGAACTTCGTTCTCTATCCCCACTAGGCC